>NC_039361.1:75004056-75169661 GCF_003573695.1 Papaver somniferum | reverse complement strand
TTCTTGAACCTGTGATTCTTCCCTCATCAATTTGTTCGTGGTAGAGTTGTTTGATACGGTTCTTTATGTTTATTGTTTGATACATATGACGTTTCTTCTATTGTTGCAAGACTCCAACAAACTTCAGACAAAATCCCTGATGAGTGAACCTCAGCTTCTCCGGAGGAACCTCTGTATTGTACCAAGCACCAAGTCCGTGTTTCGACACATGCCCATGTGCGTGTACCAAGCACCAAGTCCGTGTCTACTTGAAATTATTTTTTTGCAAGTTTTTAACTTGATAAATAATTTATTTAAGAGTTTTACTTATGGAAAAAATTTCTTTTTTGTGTTTAATTGTTTTACAACAAACAAAACTCGTTTTATAAGAAAAAACATAAACCTAACTTGATTTGCAAGTTAATTTTCCTATAATTAAAATTCGAAAATCTCTTTTCAAAACACACAAGCAGCGACCATCTCTAGGTCTACTTTTCTTCATCTTCTTGCTTTGATTTTCGTGCGGCGTTTTACTTCCATCCCAGTTGCGGAGTTTAAGAGTGGGTAACTTGTATTGTGCTAATACAAGTTATATCGGGCAGTCTTATCCTGGACACATTTTCGCACGTTGGGGTTTAGCATTACTTTAGAGTATACCCGCGAACTAATGTGTTAAGGACAGCTTGTTGAACCTGTGATTCTTCCCTCATCAACTTGTTCGTGGTAGAGTTGATTGATACGGTTCTTTATATTATTTTTTGATACATCTGACGTTTCTTCTATTGTTGCAAGACTCCAACAAACTTCAGACAAAATTCCTGATGAGTGAACCTCAGCTTCTCCGGAGGAACCTCTGTATTGTAGCTAGCACCAAGTCCGTGTTTCGACCCATGCCCATGCGCGTGTGCCAAGCACCAAGTCCGTGTCTACTTGAAATTATTTTTTTGCAAGTTTTTAACTTGATAAATAATTTAATTAAGAGTTTTATTTATGGAAAAAATTCCTTTTTTGTGTTTAATTGTTTTACAAAAAACAAAACTCGTTTTATAAGAAAAAACCTAAACCTAACTTGATTTGCAAGTTAATTTTCCTATAATTACAACTCGAAAATCTCTTTTAAAAACACACAAGAAGCGACCATCTCTAGGTATACTTTTCTTCATCTTCTTGCTTTTATTTTCGTGCGGCGTTTTACTTCCATCCCCGTTGCTGAGTTTAAGAGTGGGTAACTTGTATTGTGCTAATACAAGTTATATCTGACAGTCTTATCCTGGACACATCTTCGCACGTTGGGGTTTAGCATTACTTTAGAGTATACCCGCGAACTAATGTTTTAAGGACAGCTTGTTGAACCTGTGATTCTGCCCTCATCAATTTGTTCGTGCTAAACTTGTTTGATACGGTTCTTTATATTTATTTTTTGATACATATGACGTTTCTTCTATTGTTGCAAGACTCCAACAAACTTAAGCCAAAATCCCTGATGAGTGAACCTCAGCTTCTCCGGAGGAACCTCTGTATTGTACCAAGCACCAAGTCCGTGTTTCGACACATGCCCATGCGCGTGTACCAAGCACCAAGTCCGTGTCTATTTGAAATTATTTTTTTGCAAGTTTTTAACTTGATAAATAATTTATTTAAGAGTTTTATTTATGGAAAAAATTTCTTTTTTGTGTTTAAATATTTTACAACAAACAAAACTCGTTTTATAAGAAAAAAACTAAACCTAACTTGATTTGCAAGTTAATTTTCCTATAATTACAATTCGAAAATCTCTTTTCAAAACACACAAGAAACGACCATCTCTAGGTCTACTTTTCTTCATCTTCTTGCTTTTATTTTCGTGCGGCGTTTTACTTCCATCCCCGTTGCTGAGTTTAAGAGTAGGTAACTTGTATTGTGCTAATACAAGTTATATCGGGCAGTCTTATCCTGGACAAATCTTCGCACGTTGGGGTTTAGAATTACTTTAGAGTATACCCGCGAACTAATGTGTTAAGGACAGCTTGTTGAACCTGTGATTCTGCCCTCATCAAATTGTTCGTGGTAGAGTTGTTTGATACGGTTCTTTATATTTATTGTTTGATACATCTGACGTTTCTTCTATTGTTGCAAGACTCCAACAAACTTCAGACAAAATTCCTGATGAGTGAACCTCAGCTTCTCCGGAGGAACCTCTGTATTGTAGCTAGCACCAAGTCCGTGTTTTGACCCATGCCCATGCGCGTGTACCAAGCACCAAGTCCGTGTCTACTTGAAATTATTTTGTTGCAAGTTTTTAACTTGATAAATAATTTATTTAAGAGTTTTATTTATGGAAAAAATTCCTTTTTTGTGTTTAATTATTTTACAACAAACAAAACTCGTTTTATAAGAAAAACCTAAACCTAACTTGATTTGCAAGTTAATTTTCCTATAATTACAACTCGAAATTCTCTTTTCAAAACACACAAGCAGCGACCATCTCTAGGTCTACTTTTCTTCATCTTCTTGCTTCTATTTTCGTGCGGCGTTTTACTTCCATCCCGTTGCTGAGTTTTAGAGTGGGTAACTTATATTGTGCTAATACAAGTTACATCGGGCAGTCTTATCCTGGACACATCTTCGCACGTTGGGGTTTAGCATTACTTTAGAGTATACCGCGAACTAATGTGTTAAGGACAGCTTGTTGAACCTGTGATTCTGCCCTCATCAATTTGTTCATGGTAGAGTTGTTTGATACGGTTCTTTATGTTTATTGTTTGATACATCTGACGTTTCTTCTATTGTTGCAAGACTCCAACAAACTTCAGACAAAATTCCGGATGAGTGAACCTCAGCTTCTCCGGAGGAACCTCTGTATTGTACCAAGCACCAAGTCCGTGTTTCGACCCATGCCCATGCGCGTGTACCAAGCACCAAGTCCGTGTCTACTTGAAATTATTTTTTGCAAGTTTTTAACTTGATAAATAATTTATTTAAGAGTTTTATTTATGGAAAAAATTCCTTTTTTGTGTTTAATTGTTTTACAAGAAACAAAACTCGTTTTATAAGAAAAAACCTAAACCTAACTTGATTTGCAAGTTAATTTTCCTATAAATACAACTCGAAAATCTCTTTTCAAAACACACAAGCAGTGACCATCTCTAGGTCTACTTTTCTTCATCTTCTTGCTTTTATTTTCGTGCGGCGTTTTACTTCCATCCCCCTTGTTGAGTTTAAGAGTGGGTAACTTGTATTGTGCTAATACAAGTTATATCGGGCAGTCTTATCCTGGACACATCTTCGCACGTTGGGGTTTTGCATTACTTTAGAGTATACCCGCGAAAAAATGTGTTAAGGACAGATTGTTGAACCTGTGATTCTGCCCTCATCAATTTGTTCGTGGTAGAGTTATTTGATACGGTTCTTTATGTTTATTGTTTGATACATCTGACGTTTCTTCTATTGTTGCAAGACTCCAACAAACTTCAGACAAAATTCCTGATGAGTGAACCTCAGCTTCTCCGGAGGAACTTCTGTATTGTACCAAGCACCAAGTCCATGTTTCGACCCATGCCCATGCGCGTGTACCAAGCACCAAGTCCGTGTCTACCTGAAATTATTTTTTGCAAGTTTTTAACTTGATAAATAATTTATTTAAGAGTTTTATTAATGGAAAAAATTCCTTTTTTGTGTTTAATTGTTTTACAAGAAACAAAACTCGTTTTATAAGAAAAAACCTAAACCTAACTTGATTTGCAAGTTAATTTTCCTACAAATACAACTCGAAAATCTCTTTTCAAAACACACAAGCAGCGACCATCTCTAGGTCTACTTTTCTTCATCTTCTTGCTTTTATTTTCGTGCGGCGTTTTACTTCCATCCCCGTTGTTGAGTTTAAGAGTGGGTAACTTGTATTGTGCTAATACAAGTTATATCGGGCAGTCTTATCCTGGACACATCTTCGCACGTTGGGGTTTAGCATTACTTTAGAGTATACCCGCGAACTAATGTGTTAAGGACAGCTTGTTGAACCTGTGATTCTGCCCTCATCAATTTGTTCGTGGTAGAGCTGTTTGATACGGTTCTTTATATTTATTGTTTGATACATCTGACGTTTCTTCTATTGTTGCAAGACTCCAACAAACTTCAGACAAAATTCATGATGAGTGAACCTCAGCTTCTCCGGAGGAACCTCTGTATTGTACCAAGCACCAAGTCCGTGTTTCGACCCATGCCCATGCGCGTGTACCAAGCACCAAGTCCGTGTCTACTTGAAATTATTTTTTGCAAGTTTTTAACTTGATAAATAATTTATTTAAGAGTTTTATTTATGGAAAAAATTCCTTTTTTGTGTTTAATTGTTTTACAAGAAAAAAAACTCGTTTTATAAGAAAAAACCTAAACCTAACTTGATTTGCAAGTTAATTTTCCTATAAATACAACTCGAAAATATCTTTTCAAAACACACAAGCAGCAACCATCTCTAGGTCTACTTTTCTTCATCTTCTTGCTTTTATTTTCGTGCGGCGTTTTACTTCCATCCCCGTTGCTGAGTTTAAGAGTGGGTAACTTGTATTGTGCTAATACAAGTTATATCGGGCAGTCTTATCCTGGACACATCTTCGCGCGTTGGGGTTTAGCATTACTTTAGAGTATACACGCGAACTAATGTGTTAAGGACAGCTTGTTGAACCTGTGATTCTGCCCTCATCAATTTGTTCGTGGTAGAGCTGTTTGATACGGTTTTTTATGATACATCTGACGTTTCTTCTATTGTTGCAAGACTCCAACAAACTTCAGACAAAATTCCTGATGAGTGAACCTCAGCTTCTCCGGAGGAACCTCTGTATTGTACCAAGCACCAAGTCCGTGTTTCGACCCATGCCCATGCGCGTGTACCAAGCACCAAGTCCGTGTCTACTTGAAATTATTTTTTGCAAGTTTTTAACTTGATAAATAATTTATTTAAGAGTTTTATTTATGGAAAAAATTCCTTTTTTGTGTTTAATTGTTTTACAAGAAACAAAACTCGTTTTATAAGAAAAAACCTAAACCTAACTTGATTTGAAAGTTAATTTTCCTATAAATACAATTCGAAAATCTCTTTTGAAAACACACAAGCAGCGACCATCTCTAGGTCTACTTTTCTTCATCTTCTTGCTTTTATTTTCGTGCGGCGTTTTACTTCCATCCCCGTTGCTGAGTTTAAGAGAGGGTAACTTGTATTGTGCTAATACAAGTTATATCGGGCAGTCTTATCCTGGACACATCTTCGCACGTTGGGGTTTAGCATTACTTTAGAGTATACCCGCGAACAAATGTGTTAAGGACAACTTGTTGAACCTGTGATTCTGCCCTCATCAATTTGTTCGTGGTAGAGTTGTTTGATACGGTTCTTTATATTTATTGTTTGATACATCTGACGTTTCTTCTATTGTTGCAAGACTCCAACAAACTTCAGACAAAATTCCTGATGAGTGAACCTCAGCTTCTCCGGAGGAACCTCTGTATTGTACCAAGCACCAAGTCCGTGTTTCGACCCATGCCCATGCGCGTGTACCAAGCACCAAGTCCGTGTCTACTTGAAATTATTTTTTGCAAGTTTTTAACTTGATAAATAATTTATTTAAGAGTTTTATTTATGGAAAAAATTCCTTTTTTGTGTTTAATTGTTTTACAAGAAACAAAACTCGTTTTATAAGAAAAAACCTAAACCTAACTTGATTTGAAAGTTAATTTTCCTATAAATACAATTCGAAAATCTCTTTTGAAAACACACAAGCAGCGACCATCTCTAGGTCTACTTTTCTTCATCTTCTTGCTTTTATTTTCGTGCGGCGTTTTACTTTCATCCCCGTTGCTGAGTTTAAGAGAGGGTAACTTGTATTGTGCTAATACAAGTTATATCGGGCAGTCTTATCCTGGACACATCTTCGCACGTTGGGGTTTAGCATTACTTTAGAGTATACCCGCGAACAAATGTGTTAAGGACAACTTGTTGAACCTGTGATTCTGCCCTCATCAATTTGTTCGTGGTAGAGTTGTTTGATACGGTTCTTTATATTTATTGTTTGATACATCTGACGTTTCTTCTATTGTTGCAAGACTCCAACAATCTTCAGACAAAATTCCTGATGAGTGAACCTCAGCTTCTCCGGAGGAACCTCTGTATTGTACCAAGCACCAAGTCCGTGTCTACTTGAAATTATTTTTTGCAAGTTTTTAACTTTGTAAATAATTTATTTAAGAGTTTTATTTATGGAAAAAAATCCTTTTTTGTGTTTAATTGTTTTACAAGAAACAAAACTCGTTTTATAAGAAAAAACCTAAACCTAACTTGATTTGCAAGTTAATTTTCCTATAAATACAACTCGAAAATATCTTTTCAAAACACACAAGAAGCAACCATCTCTAGGTCTACTTTTCTTCATCTTCTTGCTTTTATTTTCGTGCGGCGTTTTACTTCCATCCCCGTTGCTGAGTTTAAGAGTGGGTAACTTGTATTGTGCTAATACAGGTTATATCGGGCAGTCTTATCCTGGACACATCTTCGCACGTTGGGGTTTAACATTACTTTAGAGTATACCCGCGAACTAATGTGTTAAGGACAGCTTGTTGAACCTGTGATTCTGCCCTCATCAATTTGTTCGTGGTAGAGCTGTTTGATACGGTTTTTTATGATACATCTGACGTTTCTTCTATTGTTGCAAGACTCCAACAAACTTCAGACAAAATTCCTGATGAGTGAACCTCAGCTTCTCCGGAGGAACCTCTGTATTGTACCAAGCACCAAGTCCGTGTTTCGACCCATGCCCATGCGCGTGTACCAAGCACCAAGTCCGTGTCTACTTGAAATTATTTTTTGCAAGTTTTTAACTTGATAAATAATTTATTTAAGAGTTTTATTTATGGAAAAAATTCCTTTTTTGTGTTTAATTGTTTTACAAGAAACAAAACTCGTTTTATAAGAAAAAACCTAAACCTAACTTGATTTGAAAGTTAATTTTCCTATAAATACAATTCGAAAATCTCTTTTGAAAACACACAAGCAGCGACCATCTCTAGGTCTACTTTTCTTCATCTTCTTGCTTTTATTTTCGTGCGGCGTTTTACTTCCATCCCCGTTGCTGAGTTTAAGAGAGGGTAACTTGTATTGTGCTAATACAAGTTATATCGGGCAGTCTTATCCTGGACACATCTTCGCACGTTGGGGTTTAGCATTACTTTAGAGTATACCCGCGAACAAATGTGTTAAGGACAACTTGTTGAACCTGTGATTCTGCCCTCATCAATTTGTTCGTGGTAGAGTTTTTTGATACGGTTCTTTATATTTATTGTTTGATACATCTGACGTTTCTTCTATTGTTGCAAGACTCCAACAATCTTCAGACAAAATTCCTGATGAGTGAACCTCAGCTTCTCCGGAGGAACATCTGTATTGTACCAAGCACCAAGTCCGTGTTTCGACCAATGCCCATGCGCGTGTACCAAGCACCAAGTCCGTGTCTACTTGAAATTATTTTTTGCAAGTTTTTAACTTTGTAAATAATTTATTTAAGAGTTTTATTTATGGAAAAAAATCCTTTTTTGTGTTTAATTGTTTTACAAGAAACAAAACTCGTTTTATAAGAAAAAACCTAAACCTAACTTGATTTGCAAGTTAATTTTCCTATAAATACAACTCGAAAATATCTTTTCAAAACACACAAGAAGCAACCATCTCTAGGTCTACTTTTCTTCATCTTCTTGCTTTTATTTTCGTGCGGCGTTTTACTTCCATCCCCGTTGCTGAGTTTAAGAGTGGGTAACTTGTATTTTGCTAATACAAGTTATATCGGGCAGTCTTATCCTGGACACATCTTCGCACGTTGGGGTTTAACATTACTTTAGATTATACCCGCGAACTAATGTGTTAAGGACAGCTTGTTGAACCTGTGATTCTGCCCTCATCAATTTGTTCGTGGTAGAGTTGTTTGATACGGTTCTTTATATTTATTGTTTGATACATCTGACGTTTCTTCTATTGTTGCAAGACTCCAACAAACTTCAGACAAAATTTCTGATGAGTGAACCTCAGATTCTCCGGAGGAACCTCTGTATTGTACCAAGCACCAAGTCCGTGTTTCGACCCATGCCCATGCGCGTGTACCAAGCACCAAGTCCGTGTCTACTTGAAATTATTTTTTGCAAGTTTTTAACTTGATAAATAATTTATTTAAGAGTTTTATTTATGGAAAAAATTCCTTTTTTGTGTTTAATTGTTTTACACGAAACAAAACTCGTTTTATAAGAAAAAACCTAAACCTAACTTGATTTGCAAGTTAATTTTCCTATAAATACAACTCGAAAATCTCTTTTCAAAACACACAAGCAGCGACCATCTCTAGGTCTACTTTTCTTCATCTTCTTGCTTTTATTTTCGTGCGGCGTTTTACTTCCATCCCCATTGCTGAGTTTAAGAGTGGGTAACTTGTATTGTGCTACTACAAGTTATATCAGGCAGTCTTATCCTGGACACATCTTCGCACGTTGGGGATTAACATTACTTTAGAGTATACCCGCGAACTAATGTGTTAAGGACAGCTTGTTGAACCTGTGATTCTGCCCTCATCAATTTGTTCGTGGTAGAGTTGTTTGATACGGTTCTTTATATTTATTGTTTGATACATCAGAAGTTTCTTCTATTGTTGCAAGACTCCAACAATCTTAACACATTATTATTCCTTGTAACAATGGGAAAAAACGACATTGAAAGACCACATAAGTTTAATGGAAAGGATTTCAAGAGATGGCAATCCAAGATGTTGTTTTATCTAAGCCATCATGAACTGGATTATGTACTTGTTCCACATGATGAATTGATGAATGTTGAAGCTTTAACTGAGGAGATGATCGAGTATAACAAGCGGTGTAATTTTCTGGCGAAAAATCATATCATGAATGGTTTGGAAGATACGATGTATGATTTTTACAATGCTAAAGAAAATTTCAGTGCTTATGATTTGTGGACTGCGTTAGAAGCAAAGTATCAAGCGGAGACTGCAGGGAGCAAGAAATTTCTGGTGGCGAAGTTTATGGACTTCAAGATGACGAATGATAAGCCTGTTGTTGATCAATTCCTCGAATTTAAACAGATTATTAATGAGATTCTTGCTGAAGGTATGGTCATTGATGAGACGTTTCAAGTATCTGCGGTAATTGAGAAGTTACCAACTTCCTGGTCTGAGTACAAGAAAAATCTAAGACATGAAACTGGTAAGATCAACATGGTTGAATTAGGGAAGAAGATTCAAGTGGAAGAGTTGTTGTGCTCCAAAGATAAGAACGTGTCTTCTGCAAGGGACATGAGTAATAAAGCTCATATGACTGAACATAGATCTTCCAAAGCTGGAAAAGGTGAGAGTAACATTCGTAACTCTAAGCGTGGTCCTCCCAAGAAAGGTATGTTTCGAAAACCAGAGTCTAGCATTACTAAAATTAAGGGTGCTTGTTATGCGTGTGGAGTTACTGGCCATATGGCAGTTCACTGTAGACATCATAAGGACAAGAAGGATAATGCTAACTTGGTTGAAAAGAACAAGGATGGGTTTTTTGTTGTAGTGTCTGAAGTTAATTTGGTGACCAATGTGATGGATTGGTAGGTAGACTCTGGAGCTACCAAGCATATTTGTGGGAACAGAGACCTGTTCACCTCCTACCAGAGGGTAGGGGAAGGAGAGAAACTCTATATGGGTAACTCATCTGCATCAGAGGTTGCAGGAAAAGGAAAGGTCGGTCTGAAGCTCACATCTGGAAATACTCTCACATTGAATGAAGTTCTTCATGTTCCAGACATCTGCAAAAATCTTGTTTCTTGTTCTGTTTTAGATGATAAGGGTTTTAAAGTTTCAATTGAGTCTGGAAAACTTATAGTAACTAAGGGCAATGATTATGTGGGTAAGGGTTATAAGACTGGGGGTCTTTACAAACTTAATGTAACCTGTCCTGAAGTGAAATTGAATGATTCTTATGCTTACATGTGTGTGTCATCGAATGTTTGGCATGGTAGACTTGGTCATGTAAATTACAAATCAATGCCTAAACTGGCTAGCGTAGGATTCATACTCAAATTCACTTTAGATAAAAGTCATAAGTGTGAGATTTGCGTAGAATCTAAGCATGCTAAGAAATCATTCAGGAAGAATGTCTAGAGAAACACTAAACCCTTAGAATTGATTCATTCAGACGTAGTTGACATGGAGTCAGTTCAAACTAGAGGTGGTAAGAAATGGTTTGTCACTTTTATAGATGATTGTACGAGGTACTGTCAGGTTTATTTGCTTAGAGGGAAGGACGATGCCTTAGAAGCCTTTAAGATATATAAACGTGAAGTTGAAAACCAATTGACTGCTACCATTAAAACTTTTAGGTCTGACCGTGGTGGTTAGTATCTAATTCCTATTGGAGATTTCTGCGAAGAACATGGCATAATACATGAAACTACAGCCCCTTATTCACCTCAATCCAATGGTGTAGCTGAACGTAAGAACCGTACCCTTAAGGATATGATGAATGCCATGTTGATTAGTTCAGGATTACCTTCGAATTTTTGGGGGGAGGCTATCCTCTCATCCAATTACATCCTGAACAAAGTACCCTTTAAAGGATCAGATAAAACTCCATATGAGTTATGGAAAGGTAAACAACCATCTTATGATTACTTCAAAGTGTCGGGGTGCTTGGTAAAGGTGGACATCCCTCATCCCAAGACAAATAAGATAGGACCCAAAACCGTTGATTGTGTTTTTATAGGGTATCCTGAGCATTCTAGTGCTCATAGGTTTATGGTTGCGAGTTCTGAAATTTCTGACATAGGGTTGAATACTATCATGGATTTTAGGGATGCTGAGTTCTTTGAGAATGTTTTTCCTATGAAACGTGAATCTCGAAAGAGATGTTTAGATGATCCCCTAGAATTTCCATCATCCAGTCAGTCATTACCTTTAGAGGAAAATGAACCAAAAATAGAACCTAGAAGAGGTAAAAGGGTTAAAACTAAGAAAACCTATCCTGGTTGCATTACATACCTAGCCGAGTCTGATACTCAGACTTATAAAGAAGCCATGACTTGTTCTGAAGCTCCGTGGTGGAAAGAAGCTTCAATTAGTGAAATGGATTCCGTTCGCGAAAACGGTACTTTTGAACTTGTAGATTTACCTCCAGAGTATAAGCCCATAGGTTGTAAATGGATTTTCAAGAGAAAACGTAATATAAATGGAACTATTAAAAAATACAAGGCTAGGTTGGTAGCGAAAGGCTATAAACAGATAGAAGGTATAGACTTCTTTGATACATATTCACCAGTAAGTAGAATTATCTCCATTCGGATGTTAATTGCTATAGCTTATGTCCATAACCTACAGATACATCAAATGGATGTAAAGACATCGTTTTTGAATGGTGAATTAGATGAAGAAATTTATATGGAACAACCCGAAGGCTTTGTAGTTAAAGGTTGTGAGAAGAAGGTTTGTAAACTGAAGAAATCTTTGTATGGATTGAAACAAGCACCTAAACAGTGGCATGAGAAGTTTGATCATGTGATGATTTCTAGTGATTTTAGAATTAATGAATCTGATAGGTGTGTTTATACTAAACTTGTCAAGGATGCATGTGTGGTTGTATGCTTGTATGTTGATGATATGCTTATACTAGGTACAAACATGGATGTTATTAATACCACTAATAAAATGTTGAATGAGAACTTTGACATGAATGACTTAGGCCCCGCTGATGTCATATTAGGGATGAAGATTAGAAAAACTTCTAATGGCTATAGTCTGATTCAGTCTCATTATGTTGAATCCATACTTAAGAAATATAATCAGTTTGACTGTAAACCTGTTTGCACTCCATATGATTCTTCTTGCAAACTCATGAAGAATAAGGGTGTAGGTGTTAACCAACTTGAATACTCGAGAGTCATAGGAAGTCTGATGTATTTGATGAATTGTACGAGACCAAACATTGCTTATGCTGTGAGTAGGTTAAGAAGGTATACTTGTAATCCAGGACAGAAACATTGGGATGCACTTAATAGAGTGCTAAAGTACTTGAAGTACACAATGACCTTTTGTTTGAATTACGAAGGGTATCCGGCCGTCCTTGGGGGATTTTGCGATGCGAACTGGATAGCATACTCAGAGGAGTCTAAGTCTACGAGTGGATATGTATTCACTCTAGCAGGTGCGTCTGTATCTTAGAAGAGTTCCAAACAGACATGTATAGCTCGCTCAACTATGGAGTCGGAGTTTATTGCGTTAGATAAAGCAGGAGAGGAGGCCGAATGGCTAAGAAACTTTTTAGAAGATATTCCTCTCTGGCATAGGCCTGTGCCATCTATATCTATACATTGTGACAAGGATATGGAATCAATCAAAATCAAAAAATATCTATATCCCTAAGAATTCTGCTGCTAACCCTAATGCTTCCGTGTTTGGAAGGCAGCTCGAAGATACAAACGCTTCAAACCCTAACGCTGCAATTCCTGGCGCGTTTAGGAATTATGGTGCAAACCCTAACGCTGCAAATCCTACAGCGATTAGGAAGGTGATGGGGACGGACAATCATGGTGCGTCTAGGAAGGAAGATGGAAATCATAGCTCGTTTAGGAAACCGGGTGATGATGGTGTTATGGAAGGATCCTATGCAGCTATATTAAAGAGACGAACCCATGTTTTATCAAAGATTGATGCCGAAACACTTTCTCATCCTCCAATTTTTTCTAATACAAATAATGATGTTTTGATCAAGATCCCACGAGACACTCATACAAGGATTAAGGCTGTGTGGAGATTCAGTTTGGTTGGTCGTTTGGTTTTTTTCAAAACCTTAAAATTCGATGATGTTAAAAGAGAATTATTGAATCAATGGAAGCTAACTGGTTCGGTTCAATTTATTCCATGGAAGAAGGGATACTTTGTTATTAAGCTAGACAATGAAGATGATCGTAAACGTGTAAGCTATGATGGTCCATGGAAGATTAAATCTCCAAACGGAATTCAACAGCTTAAAATTCATCCATGGACACCTATGTTTGATCCTGGGAAAGATAAGATTACTAGAGCTGCAGTTTGGGTTCGTTTCACAGCTTTGCCAATGGAGTTTTGGGATGAAGAGACGATTTTTAGGCTAGCAAGAGGGCTTGGTAGACCGGTTTCGGTTGATCCGCGTACTTTGCGCCATGAATATGGTTACTTTGCGGCAGCTTTGGTTGACATAGATTTCTCTCAACCTTTGAGACGAATTTTGATTGATGGTGAAGAGAATGATGAAATTTTTGTTCAAGATTATGAAATTTTAAATAAGCCAAGTTTTTGCGACTATTGTAAATCTATCGGCCATAAAAAATATGATTGTAGAACAAAAAAGTTTGATGATTTGAAGGACAAGGCTGAAGTTGAGACTGATCCTGAGATTAAAAAAAAATTGAAGCGGATATGGATGATCTTAAGAATTTTTGGCAAAAAGAACGAATTCCTAAAGGTAAGAAGAATATGCCGTCGGATGCTCCAATCTTGGAAACCGATCAATCTAAGCATGGTGATGAGCCCATAACGTTGAAGAAGAAGAAATCTATCATGAGATGGCAACTGGAACACGTACAATATTTCCTGAGCACAGTGAGAGTGCTGGTGCTACATTAGAAGATGATGATACTATATCGGAGCACGCCGAAGATGCAGCTTTGTCCGTGCCGCATATTGCTGCAACTCAAATTGCTGAAGCTTGCAGCGAGAGCGATATTCAGTCCGTGCAGCTCATGGAGGATGGTGGCTTATCTAAGCAATGCGGAGATGTTGCTAAAGCTGGTGACGAAGCTTTACCTGGTTTGCATAAAGAAGATGTGGAATCTGTCCGCAATGAAGATGCGGAATTGGTTTTGCGAAGTGTTGGGCAGCACTTGAGGAGCTGGTGCATGATAATTTAACTAAGGAAGATGATATTGATTTGGAGATGCAAGAGATGGAAGCTTATAGAAATTATGAGTCCATGAAGGAGGCAACTAGGCAACGGGAGGCTGATGCTGAAGCTGCTAAAATTCAACAAGATATTGCTAGAGCAAAGCTAGAGAACTTGAGGAAGCAGGTTTTGGACTTGCATCATTCTCCAGCTAATACTCCAATTACTATGGATGCTAATGAGGAAGCTAGTTTTAGTGAGGCCACTAAGACTTCAAGAAGATCTTCACCAGCTATATATTTAGAAAATTTAACACTTTCTAATAGGTTTGAAACTGGGACCGAGGAGATTGATAAAGTGGTTATTGAAACGGATGATGTGATTGAGGATGTAGTTGCAACTAGCACTTCAAACATAGTTGAGGAGGATGCAAGAAATTTGGAGATTCTTGCTAATAAAGAGTTAGCTGATCATGAGAAGAAGGAGTTGGCGGAAAAGAAGAAAAAATCTAAAGCTCCTAAGAAGAAGATAGCTGCTGTGGCTACTGTTAGTCAAGTTCAAACTCGAGGTGGAAAATCTTCTAGACAGGGTTCGGCAAGCCCTTCAAAAAGTAGAGTTAATTAATGTGTGTCTTCTATTGGAATGCTCAAGGCTTGGCCAAAGATGGTGCAAGGGCCAAGTTGAATGAGCTTTACTACTTGCACAAGTCTGATGTTATTTGTATTCCGGAGCCTCAGGTTCGTTGCACTACACGTTTTGTTAGGAAGCTTAATTTGCTTGATTTTTGTGAAGATGTTATTACTAATGAGGTGCATGGCCAGAAAGGTAATATTTGGGTCTTTTGGAGGAATACTCTAGCAAGGCCGATTGTTTTATCTTCGTCTAAGCAGGCTATCACTTTGGATTTTGCTGGGAATTTTATCACGGCTGTGCATGCTTCTTTTGATGCGGTCGAAAGGAGATCTCTTTGGCGGCAATTGGGTCTGGGATATATTTCCATTCCATGGTTGGTGTTGGGTGATTTCAATTGTGTTTTGCGTCTTGATGAGAAGAAGGGTGGCAGGCCGATCAAAGAAATTTATATAAATGAGTTTCGAAGTTGGATCTCTGACAATGGTTTGGTTGAGGCCGATGCTATTTGGAAGAAGTATACTTGGTCTAATTGTCGAAGTGGAATGCATATAATTGTTTCTAAACATGATAGGGCTGTTATTAATGGTGCTTGGCATGATAAGTTTGATAACTGGAGGTGCAAAGCTTTGCCGAGAATCTGCTCGGACCATTCTCCTCTATTTGGTTTTGCTTTTGATAGCCCTAGGCCGAAGAGAGCTCCTTTTAGAATCCAGAAGATGTGGCTTTCTCATCCTTCTTTTTTGGATTTAGTCAAAGATAATTGGAGTGTTAGGTTGGATGGTGCTCCTCCTTTTGTTTTTACGTCTAAGTTGAAGCTATTGAAGGATGCTTTGAAGATTTGGAATAGAATGGTGTTTGGAGATGTTCAGTTTCGCTTAAAGCAAGCGGAATTGAATCTTGATAAGGAGAATGATATTATGGACCATAATGTTAGCTGTGAAGTCCAATTTTTGAAGGTTGCAGACGCCAGGAAGGCTGTTGATGATGTGCGGTCTGAGTTGGCCACTATGCTTAAGCAAAAATCGAGAACTAGTTGGTTGGAGGATGGTGATCAGAACACTCGTTTTTTTCACAATTCAATTAGAATGAGGAGGAGCCTAAACACAATTTCCGAACTGAAGATTTCTACTAACTCTACTTTGTTTTTGCAGGATGAAATAAAAGATTACATTGTTGATCATTATCGTGCAAAGTTCAACGGTGGAGCTGTTCATATTGATCCGAGATTATTTGATTATGAGCATGAGAGCATATCAGCTGCTGAGAGTGCTTGTATGGATGCTATCCCGACCTTGGATGAAGTTAAAGAGGTTGTTTTTGATCTGGGAGCGTATTCTGCACCTGGCCCTGACGGATTTACAGGTTCTTTCTTTCGAACCTGTTGGAACATTATTTCTAGAGATCTTTTTAATGCTATTGCAAACTGTTGGGCGATGAAGAAGATTCCTAATGGCATTAACTCTAGTTTTATTGTTCTCATCCCAAAAGCTAATAAGTCCGATGCTATTAAAGACTATAGGCCAATTGGTTTAAGCAACTTCTTCTTCAAAATCATTACAAAAATTATGGCAACCAGACTTGGCACGGTGTTGAAAAAATTGATTTCTGAAGAGCAAGTGGCGTTTATGAAAGGAAGAAACATTCATGAGAACATAGATTTGGCCTCGGAACTGATCAATGAGATTAGTGTTGAACGGAAGCATGGTAATGTTGGCCTTAAACTGGATATAGCCCAAGCTTTTGACACGGTTAGTTGGGAGTTTGTTGTTGAAGTTTTTCGTCAATATGGCTTTTCTGATGCATGGTGTTCGTGGCTGCTTAGTATTCTTAACTCTGCCCGTATATCTATTATGATTAATGGTGACCCTGAAGGTTTTTTCAGTATCACAAGAGGCCTTCGTCAAGGTGATCCTCTTTCACCTTTGATTTTTGTTCTTATTGAGGATGTTTTGAGCCGCAATCTCTCTAAGTTGTTTGCTGCTAGAAGTATGCACCACATGGTGAGTAAGAAAGGTGTGGCTCCAACCCATTTACTCTTTGCGGATGATATTCTTATTTTCTGTAAAGGCAATCTTCATAGTCTGCGGAATTTGAAGGAGATGCTTGGCATGTATCAACGTGCTTCCGGGCAGTATGTTAGTTACGCCAAAAGCAAATTCTATTATGGTGGAGATAGACAGTCTCGTGCTGTTGCTATTGCAAACTTTATGGGCATGGAGAGGGCGCATTTCCCGGATAAATATTTGGGAATCCAATTGAAACCTGGCATTGTGCGTCATATTCATGTTCGTCAGGTAATGGAGAAGATTATGGACAAGCTGGCAGGTTGGAAGGGTAAGCTCTTGTCTTTTCAGGCCAGGTTAGTTTTGATCAAATCAGTTATTTCTAGCTATTTGATTCATTCAATGGCTGTATATAAATGGCCATGCACGGCCATCAAGACGGTGGAGAGGGCCATTCGCAATTTTTTGTGGTCTGGAGATGCTGAGAAGCGCAAACATTTCACGGTTCTTTATGATGACTTATGCCGTTCTAGGCGTGAAGGTGGGCTTGGGCTCAAGAAGTTGAATGATGTTAATAAGGCCATGCTTATGAAGTTGTGGGTCTCGATTCGCGACTCTAATAAGACTTGGGCAAGATTTTTGAAGGCAAAATATTTCAAGGTTAGTGGCAACTTGATTGATTACAAGTTGGGTTCCTCGGTTTTTCCTGGCATTAGATTGGTGCATAACTTTGTTCAAAAACACACACGCTCAATTATAGGTAACGGTGCTAATACTTCCTTATTTTTTGATAATTGGTGTGCTGATTTTTCAATTGCACAACGTCTTGGCATCAAAACAAAGGGCCCTAATGATTTTAAGGCCAAGGTGAGTGATATTATTGTTGATGGCTCTTGGGCTATTCCTCCAAAGACTAAAGAATTGATGTTACGATGCAATATTGATGTTGATAATTTGCCTCTTATTGGTGGTGGAGATGATTATAAAATTTGGGACTTGGACAATAAGGGTGTTTTCTCTGTCAAGTCGGCCAAGGCTGCCATCCGTGGGCCAGCTGAAATTTTGACAGCGGTGGCTCTTTTTCCTAGAAGTGTTGTACATCCTACTTTGGGTGTGCAGTACTGGAAGCTATTTTATAAACAATGTTGTGCTACTGATGATAATGTTATGAAGAAGACAGGTAGGGAGATGCCTCCTATGTGTCGTTTATGCAGAGAAGATTGTGAAGATGTTAGCCATATTACTTGGCATTGCAAAATTGCCAAGAGCATTTGGAATTGGGCAGCTGAAATTTTCAATCTGAAGCCGAATGAGGATCTCGTGGCCTCCTACAAGGTGGCAAAGGGGCGGAGTCGAATGCGCGTGTACCAAGCACCAAGTCCGTGTCTACTTGAAATTATTTTTTGCAAGTTTTTAACTCGATAAATAATTTATTTAAGAGTTTTATTTATGGAAAAAATTCCTTTTTTGTGTTTAATTGTTTTACAAGAAACAAAACTCGTTTTATAAGAAAAAACCTAAACCTAACTTGATTTGCAAGTTAATTTTCCTATAAATACAACTCGAAAATCTCTTTTCAAAACACACAAGCAGCGACCATCTCTAGGTATACTTTTCTTCATCTTCTTGCTTTTATTTTCATGCGGCGTTTTACTTCCATCCCCGTTGCTGAGTTTAAGAGTGGGCAACTTGTATTGTGCTAATACAAGTTATATCGGACAGTCTTATCCTGGACACATCTTCGCACGTTGGGGTTTAGTATTACTTTAGAGTATACCCGCGAACTAATGTGTTAAGGACAGCTTGTTGAACCTGTGATTCTTCCCTCATCAATTTGTTCGTGGTAGAGTTGTTTGATACGGTTCTTTATATTTATTGTTTGATACATCTGACGTTTCTTCTATTGTTGCAAGACTCCAACAAACTTCAAACAAAATTCCGGATGAGTGAACCTCAGCTTCTCCGGAGGAACCTCTGTATTGTACCAAGTACCAAGTCCGTGTTTCGACCCATGCCCATGCGCGTGTACCAAGCACCAAGTCCGTGTCTACTTGAAATTATTTTTTGCAAGTTTTGAACTTGATAAATAATTTATTTAAGAGTATTATTTATGGAAAAAATTCCTTTTTTGTGTTTAATTGTTTTACAAGAAACAAAACTCGTTTTATAAGAAAAAACCTAAACCTAACTTGATTTTCAAGTTAATTTTCCTATAAATACAACTCGAAAATCTCTTTTCAAAACACACAAGCAGCGACCATCTCTAGGTCTATTTTTCTTCATCTTCTTGCTTTTATTTTCGTGCGGTGTTTTACATCCATCCCCGTTGCTGAGTTTAAGAGTGGGTAACTTGTATTGTGCTAATACAAGTTATATTGGACAGTCTTATCCTGGACACATCTTCGCACGTTGGGGTTTAACATTACTTTAGAGTATACCCGCGAACTAATGTGTTAAGGACAGCTTGTTGAACCTGTGATTCTGCACTCATCAATTTGTTCGTGGTAGAGTTGTTTGATACGGTTCTTTATATTTATTGTTTGATACATCTGACGTTTCTTCTATTGTTGCAAGACTCCAACAAACTTCAGACAAAATTCCTGATGAGTGAACCTCAGCTTCTCCGGAGGAACCTCTGTATTGTACCAAGCACCTAGTCCGTGTTTCGACCCATGCCCATGCGCGTGTACCAAGCACCAAGTCCGTGTCTACTTGAAATTATTTTTTGCAAGTTTTTAACTTGATAAATAATTTATTTAAGAGTTTTATTTATGGAAAAAATTCCTTTTTTGTGTTTAATTGTTTTACAAGAAACAAAACTCGTTTTATAAGAAAAAACCTAAACCTAACTTGATTTGCAAGTTAATTTTCCTATAAATACAACTCGAAAATCTCTTTTCAAAACACACAAGCAGCGACCATCTCTAGGTCTACTTTTCGTCATCTTCTTGCTTTTATATTCGTGCGGCGTTTTACTTCCATCCCCGTTGCTGAGTTTAAGAGTGGGTAACTTGTATTGTGCTAATACAAGTTATATCGGGCAGTCTTATCCTGGACACATCTTCGCACGTTGGGGTTTAGCATTACTTTAGAATATACCCGCGAACTAATGTGTTAAGGACAGCTTGTTGAACCTGTGATTCTGCCCTCATCAATTTGTTCGTGGTAGAGTTGTTTGATACGGTTCTTTATATTTATTGTTTGATACATCTGACGTTTCTTCTATTGTTGCAAGACTCCAACAAACTTCAGACAAAATTCCTGATGAGTGAACCTCAGCTTCTCCGGAGGAACCTCTGTATTGTACTTCTGAAGAGAAAGTAAGTAGCCCTTAATGGCACATGGACTCTTTTTCAGTATCACCTTTTGATCGTTTTCAGTTTACAGTTTAAAGACATACAAGTTATGTCCCATGAACTTGATTTCTTTGATCTTGTATCTTTCCCAGAGAAAGTTGATTTCATCGTGCACCTCCTCCACTTCAACCATATCTTTAGCAAATATTTTCCCCACTAGACTGTTTGACCATTCGTCAGAAGCTTCATCAATGGCCTTGACAGATCCAACAATGTTCCTTTGAAGTCTTCCAGCAGCAAGACTTGGTCTGGTTGATTTTGTTGGAGCAGTAAGGCTATTATGGTTTGCAGAATTGGAAGCCATGACTCTCATTTTAGGATTGCAGTCGGTATAGAGATAAAAGTAGTAATAATGTGTATAATAGTTGTTGTGAGATTAGGGTTTTGGCTTATAAGATATAGGGTTTGGTAATTACTAAAATTAGTTTCAGAAAATATATTCCAGAGTCCTATAATTTTGGCACCAATTTTGGAAATCCAGAAGAATCAAGGGGATTTAAATTTTTGGACTTTCTGGGTCAAACGAGGGATTAGCAAGGTTATAGGAGATCTGCAGAAATTAAGGAATGGATTGATGCACTCAAGTGGCACTTGGGAAAATGGAGGCAGACAAGTTTTTTGAATTTTTTGTTGATCAAAAATGGTTTGAACAAAGACATTATTTATAGGTTTAGAGGATGCATGGCAACGAGACACTTCAACAAATTATCTAAAGCCAATAACTGCTAAAAAAAGGTTTAGAAACAAAACCTGCTTCCAAAAGATCCGCAACTGGTAATCATGGATTGTAGCTGCAAATCACAGAGAAAACATGAACCAAATCCAATTGATTTTCTTTTCAACAAAAGAACAAACAGAGAGAGGGGGAAATCAAATTTCAAAAATTAATCATACGCAACTAGAGAATCAGAATAAAAATGAAGAACAAAATGAGCATATCAGGAGACAGACAAGCAACTACGGAAACAAAGAGATTCAGAGATGAAAGATTAATCAAACTAGAGCAAATCGATCATTTGCAAAATGATTATCTTTTCCTGTTGGCTTGGGGTCATTTGCTCATTAGTATACAAAGTGGTCGATGATGGTGAATAATTTTCATTAGTCCGAAGAGCAGTTTATCAAAGTGGTTTTCCAAAGATTGGTCAGTAACATTGAATCAGATGACTGAACTTCACTTGCAAACAACTAGCAACCCCATTCAGACAGAACCCAGCAAAAGATTGGTCCAATAGCTTTAAGCAACTTGAGCTTCAGTACCAAACTTCTCATTTGATAATGAGCTCTCTAGATTCATATGTGATCAACTGCAAGGAAACCTTCACTTCTACTGCATTCGCAATATGCAAAAAACCAAAAAACTAACAAAAACTTCTGGTTGCATACCGTCCTCAACATTAGTATATCAGAACATGAAAACTATATTGGATAAAAGTTTCGCCACCAAACAGCTAAGAATAACATGTCAAGCTGTTCATGGATTCACACTACACTAGCATTCCTTAAAAACTATTTGATCATGAACATCAAAGAAATGCGCATCACGTGCCAAGAATTTAATTAGTCAGCATATTTCAAGATAGAGATTAAGAATTATAGGTATTATACTGCAATTTATGTTATATATATGCTTTATGCAAACAGATGCCACAAACTTGGATCATGAAGGGGTCACCTGCAAATTTACATTCATCTAAAAGTTCATAACGTAAAGAAACAACTAAATATCAAAAAGATAGTACATTCACCCGTAGAATGATCTTTGGTGTTTCATGGTCTAGCATAGCAGCACTCATAAAAGTGTTTATATAACTACATTCTACATAAGTATATATCTCCGCAAGCACAAGTATAAGTTCACAAGCTATCTGACACGTGCTGTCGGAATATAACTCTACTAGAGCATGCACAATCACGAACTGTAAATGGTATCTTAAACTGGTATATATACTATTCCAAAATAGGGAGTTTTAGCACACACCCACATGTTAGGCGGAGTTTTAACACACACAAACATTTTAGGATTTATGTGAGCGGTGTTTAAAACACCTTTTCAAAGTTGGAGGTGTTTAAAACTGCGCCTGCTATTTTGGTTGGTGGAAAAACACTGCGCACAATTTTTAAACACCGCTTGCTAAATTTAGGAATTGCTAAACTGGAATGGTATATATACCATTCGAATTCAGCATATAATACTATGCCATTTTACCATATCCGTTGCCCCTCCAATATGGTATATATTATATATACCATTTTAACATCATGACTTTGGATGCTCTAAGCGCCACAAAACACGAATAGTTCAAGGCCTATGCTGACACCACTCCATCCAGAATTTACAACCCAACAAGGAAAGCTGATATAATGCCTACAAGACGAGAAACCCTGTTTTCATACCAAAAGAGAATACTTTTTGTGGATGGTTAAAATAGAAAAATGGTTGATCTACACCAACCTGCTCCCCTTTAGTTCTCCGAATATCAATAAACTGCCAATGATCCAGGATTGAGCTCCCAGCAGCCACGCAACTTGCCATACCTTGCGCCTGACAACATGAAAGTAGGAACTTGATGAGAGAATCTATACAATTCAATCCACGGTACAGCAGCAACAGAATCAAGTCCCTCATCTTTTGCTTTGAACACTGTCATCAAACCAGTAACTCTTTGCAAAACCGAAAAATTATCCAGTGAATATCAACCACCTCTAAAACCTCAACAATGTTGTACTCACATTTCTTCAAGTCCGAGCACGTCAAGTCAAAGCGAAATTTACTGTATAGTGCCCACACTTCCCATGCCCTTGGATAGATTGTGTACACGTTATGAACAACTGGTACCTCAGTTAACTGATGAGAGAAAGAAATGAAATTGTTAAAGACAACAACTTCGCCAGAAGTGACCTTAAAGGTTCCACAGCTTACTGGCATTTCCTTGTCAACCCATGGAATAATTCCTCTCGGTGGATCGCAAGATTTAAGCAACTTTACAGTAAGTTTAAAAACAGGAAGTCCAACACTCTCGATCTGAGCATAATTTCTGGGAAACTTATCTAATTTGCAATACAGAGCCCATATCTGGCCAGTCTTAAAATTTTCACAGGATCTCTCTTCGTCAAAGTTGCAGAATCTCGTTACTGGCATTTCAAAAAACTTTGAAGAAGAAGCCGCAGAGGGGATGTCCTCGTCCACACTGTTGTTGGAAAACGATTAATAAAAAAATAATTTTTTAAAGTTTTAATAAAAAATTATAATTTATTGTTTTCTTTTGTAAATGAAATTTTTTAGTCCCACATTGTGGAGTTTCCAAGTTTTATTAGTTTTAAGAAACTATATAAACTTATTAGTCCCACATTGTGGAGTTTCCACTTCTTAAATTGTTTTATTCCATTATATAAAGAAATTCACTACTTTTGTAAAATCGATGGGAAAGGGGTTGCTCTATATTTTAGAGGGACCCCCAAGGGAAAATATTTTATAGCGTTTCTTAAGAGTTCGCGATTTTCCTTAACGGTTTTTTCGGAGTTGCCAAGCTCAAGTTGAGCATCTACTACATATGCTAGTAGTAGGTGTAGTAGGGTGTTTTATCCTGGAGATATCCGTCCTGTGAGGGCTATAGCATCACTCTTGAGTGTAGCCGGGCGCTAATGTCTTAAGGGCAACGTGTTGAATACGTGACTCACTCTGTTTTGCCTTGTTGCTGTTGTGGGGATATGAGAAGCTCGTTCGTTTCGTCAATCGATTAATTCCATTATAAAGGAGATAAGTATCAATAACTTTTGCTTATTTGATTTTTTCTTTATTTTAATTATTGCACCCAACAATCTTAAGACATTATAATTTGTAATAATCGAAAATGGTTGGTTGGTTTGTGAATCATGGATGTTAATTGTGGAGTGAAAAACAAAAACAATTTTTCTGGTCAGCTGTAGAGTTTCGAGATTATCTCTTAACCTAGAAGGAATTTCGATGAACCCTTTTGACACAAAGTAGTAGACATCCTGATAGTTACCCACGTAAAATTTCAGATTTTTTGGAGTTGTAAAAGTATTTTTTTGATATTTTACAAAACAGACAAATGTTCCTGAAAAATTCTGACGGACAAACTTTTGTTGTTAACTAAAGTATTTTTTTTATGGGGTAATCATGAGTTTTTTGATATGGTGGTTCAAACGAAGTTTGTAAATCTAGATATTATCTTCAAAACTCATATTTTATCTTCCGTTTCGGAACTAAGGTTTGTGAGATGTGGTGTACTAGGTGATTGGGAAATTACCGTGTCCGTGGTCAGAGTATAAACGAAGATTGTGACATGAAATTGAAAAGGAACATGGCTACCAGGCGCATGTGGATGAACACAAGTCTTCCAAAGCTGACAAAGGCGAGAACATCAAACACAACTCTAAGCGTAGTCTTCATAAGAAAGGTATGTTTCGTAAAACTGAATCCGGCATTATTTTAATTAAAGGTGATTGTTATGTTTGTAAAATTCCTGGCCATACGGAGTAAAGTGTAGACAACATAAAACCTTAATAAGTAGAAAGTTAATGCTAATTTAGTTGAAACAAATTAGAACGAGTTCATTGACATGATGTCGGAAGTTATTTTAATAACCAATGTGAGAGACTGGTGGGTGGATCTGGAGCCACTAAGTATGTTTGTTGAAACAGAGACTGTTCACCTCTTATCAGAGGATAAGGGATGTCGAGAAACTCTATATGAGTAACTCATCTGCGACAGAGGTTGCATAAAAGGGAAAGGTCGAGCATAAGTCATATCTGTAATATTCTCACACTGAATGAAGTTTTCATGTTCCGAGCATATGAAATAATCTTGTATCTTGTTCTCTTGAAGATGGTAAAAGATTGAAGATCTTAATTAAATGTGGAAAACTTGTTATAACTAAGGGTATTGATTTTTAGGCAACAGTTATAGGACTTAGGGTCTATATAAGTTTGAAGGAAAATCTGATGAAGTGAACATAGTTGATTCTTGTGCTTTCTTTTGTGTCTTTGAATGTTTTGCATGGTAGACTTGGAACCGTAAAATTATAAGTCAATGTATAAACTGCCTAGCATAGGCTTCGTACCCAAATTTAGTTTGGATCTTGAACACAAAAGTGAAATGAATATGCTATAAAATCTTTTAGCACAAATGTTCATAGTAATTCTAATCCCTTAGAATTAATTCAGTTAGGCCTAGTTGACATGAGTTCAACCCAAAACCACTATGGTAAAAGATGGTTTATAACTTCCGTAGATGATTGTACGAGGTACTATCTTGTATAATTGCTTAGGGATAAGGATGATGCCTTAGAAGCCTTAAGATGTATAAACTTGAAGTTGAAACCAATTAGAAGCCTTGAACATATAATTGTATCCTTAAGAAGATCATAATTACCATGTTGATTAGTTCAGGATTACCTGCGGTCTTGTGGGAGGAGGAAGTCCTCTTAACTAGTATATCCTGAATATAGTACCCTTAAGGATCAGATGAAACTCCATATGATTTATGGAAAGGTAGATGACCTTCTTATGAATATGTCAAGTGTGGGGGTGTTTGACTAAGATTGTCATTCCTCTTCCTAAAGAACTAGATAGAAACCAAAAATGTGATTGTGTCTTCATATAAGGTATGCTGAGTATACTTCTACATATAGATTTTTGGTTGTGTGTTCTGATTTTTCATACTTTGGTGTGATTTTTCTGACTTTGTTGTGAATACTATTACATAATCTAGGGATGCTGAGTTCTTTGAACATGTTTATTCTTAAACCTGTACCTCATTAGAGATGTGTTGTTGATCCCCTAGATTTATTTTCAAATAGTCAGAACTTATCTTAAAGGAAGATGAAGTTAAGGTTGAGCCTAAGAGAAGTAAAACAATTAGACTTGAGACTTCTTATGAAGCCGACTTCATAACATGCCTAGCGTAGTCTAAGCCCTGGATTGTAAAGAAGCCTTGATATCTACTGAAACCCCATTCTGGTAAGAAGCTTCATTTAGTGAAATGGACTCAGTCCGTCGGAACCTGACTTGGGAGGTTTATAGTTTACCTCCAGAGAGTAAGACCATGAGATGTAAATGAGTCTTTAAGAGGAAACATTAGGTATATGGAACTGTAGAAAAATATTAGGCTAAGTTGGTAGCTAAAGGCTATAAACTAAAAGAAGGTGTATATTTCCTTGATTCTTATTCACATGTGACGAGATTTACTTACGTTGAGATGCTAATTGTTATTGCTGTCATAAACAAATTAGAGATACATCAGATGGATGTTAAGACAGCTTTTCTAAAATCGTGAATTAGATAAAGAAATTTACATAGACCAACCTGAGGACTTTGTAGTGAAAGGTTATGATGACAAAGTTTGTAAGTTGAACAAAATTTTGTATGGTTTATAAAATAAGCACGTAAACAGTGACATGGAAAATTTGATCATGTGATAATGTGTAGTGGATTTAAGTTAATGAATCTGACAAGTATATTTACAAGTAACTTGTTAAGGATGCCTGTGTGATTGTATGCTTGTATGTTGATGATATGCTTATACTTGATACAAACATAGATGTGATTAATTCCACTAAAAACATGCGATGAATGAGAACGTTGACTTGAAAGACTTAGGCCGTGTTGATGTAATCTTAGGGATGAGGATTAGAAACAAATCTAACATATGTAGTCTTAGTCATTCTCATTATGTTGAATTTTGTGTTTAAGAGATACAATCAGTGTGATTGTAAGCCTGCTTGTACTCCGTACGATTATTCTTGTAGACTCAAGAAAATTAAGGATAGTGGAGTATCTTAACTTGAATACTCAAGAGTTATAAGATCTCTGATGAATTTAATGAACTGTAAGTGTCCAGACATTGCCTATAGTGTGAGTAAGTTAAGTAGATATACTTGTTGTCCAGAGCAAGAGCATTGGGATGCACTTAGTAGAGTATTACGGTACCTAAAATACTCTATTACCTTTTGTTTGGTTTATGAAAGGTATCTTGCTGTCCTTGAGAGACTTTATGATGCAAACTGGATAGTTGACTCAAAGGAGTCTTAAGTCTACGAGTGGATATGTTTTCACTCTAGCAGGAAGGTTTGTTTTGGAAGATTTCCAAACATACATATATTACTCTATTCATTATGGAATCTGAGAGTATTGCGATAGATAAAGCACGAGAGGGGGCTGAGTGCCTAAGATGCTTTTTAGAAGACATTCCTCTCTGGCATAGGCCTGTGCCAGCTATATCTATATACTGTGTTAGCCAAGCTATAATAGATAAAGCTAAAAATAACTAATCTCAATTGGCGGTATTTCCATTGATCGGATAAAGTCCAAGGAGAATATCGCGCAACCTTTGACGAAAGGTTCATCCAAAGAGATTGTTAGAAACACATCGAACGGGATGGGGCTTAAGCTCATAAATTAAACTTTCCATGAAGGATACTCAACCTTGATGACTGAGATCCCAAGATCAAGGTTTCGAATGAGACAACTAATTTATGGTGGGTAAAGGTAAACACTATCAGAGAATTTTAGTCTCTGTCCCTTCCCTATGGTGTAGACGTGATAGTGTGACTGCATGTGAAGGATGACTTTTAAGAAGTCTTAATAAGTTCTATAGTTTCAATTTAAGATTGAAGTGGGGTGTAGCAGTAACACTCTTTATGGAAACTCACCTATCTGAATGAGGAAGTGGGCCGCTTCCTATGAGAATCTGAGCTTTGATTCTCTAGAGCATTCTGAGAAACAGGATATGTCCAGGGCCAAATTGGACAAAACGGCACGAGCTAGCTTGGCAGCAATCTTGGAGATATCACCCGTGGTTGTTATCGCGAATTAGATCAAATGCTAGCAGTTCAAGACATAGTTCACTGTCTCTAGCAAGTAATTCCGGTAATATCTCACTAAGCAAAGGTTCAAGACCTCATGGACACCTCTGCCTAAAATGGTATTTCCTGCGCTTTTTATGTGATTTTCGTTTTGATGGTTTTGGTATAACTGGAACTTAGGACCTAAAGGTTCACTAGTTCATGCTTTTTCACTTTGGTGAAAGATACCTATAGTCTCACCATGTGAGAACTAAAGATGAAAGCTCTCAATATTATTATGATTTATGCAATCCATAGTATGACCCTGGGGTCAACACACTTTTGTGTGAGGGAGAGGACGTCGAAATGACTAGTATGATTTCAACACTTGCACGATCAGCCTGTTTGGATCGTGAGGTTGGGATGTTGATTTACCAAGATCTATCTGTATTTTCATGTTTTATTGAGTTTTCATTCATGTGGGGGATTGTTGGAAAACGATTAATAAAAAAATAATTTTTTAAAGTTTTAATAAAAAATTATAATTTATTGTTTTCTTTTGTGAATGAAACTTTTTAGTCCCACATTGTGGAGTTTCCAATTTTTAGTAGTTTTAAGAAACTATGTAAACTTATTAGTCCCACATTGTGGAGTTTCCACTTCTTAAATTGTTTTATTCCATTATATAAAGAAATTCACTACTTTTGTAAAATCGATGGGAAAGGGGTTGCTCTATATTTTAGAGGGACTCCTAAGGGAAAATATTTTATAGCGTTTCTTAAGAGTTCGCGATTTTCCTTAACGGTTTTTTCGGAGTTGCCAAGCTCAAGTTGAGCATCTACTACATATGCTAGTAGTAGGTGTAGTAGGGTGTTTTATCCTGGAAATATCCGTCCTGTGAGGGCTATAGCATCACTCTTGAGTGTAGCCGGGCGCTAATGTCTTAAGGGCAACGTGTTGAACATGTGACTCATTCTATTTTTCCAAAGTTTTGCCTTGTTGATGTTGTGGAGATATGAAAAGCTCGTTCGTTTCGTCAATCGATCAATTCCATTATAAAGGAGATAAGTATCAATAACTTTTGCTTATTTGATTTTTTCTTTATTTTAATTATTGCACCCAACAACTGTCACGTATGGTATTCACACCATCTGGACTCATTTCCTTGGTGTGAGCAATAGCATTTTTTTTTGCCGTCTGAAACATCGGTAGCCTTGCTCTTATCCAGAGGTCGAGCAAAAGCTACTGCTGCCCGCTTTTATTCGTTTGAGTTCTTATAGCATCCGTTTAATATTCTAGAAGACTTATTTCCACCTGCGGACTTGCGATCCAAAGAACTCTCTGCATCTGGATTTTTTCTCTTCTTCGGCATACGATTTTCTCTGGATACGGATTTTAATGAACCATTAACATCACAATCAACAGTTTCATCCTCCGTATCGATGACCCCAGACACTTCTTCAAGGTTAGTGGGCAGGGAACAAGTGTCAAGTTCAAAACAACCTTCAGGGACGTCTTTTCGCTCTTTACCGTTTGTTCTGTATGAAGGAACCCTGTGAGAGAATCTTAACATTTCATTGGATGGTATCTGAAAGGAACCCATGCCATTGTTTTTTGTTGGCTTAAACAGGCTTACAAAACCTTTTAAGTTAACCAAAGGGTCAACCAAAATGCCTGATTTCTTAGAGTAATACGACAGGACTACAACAAATTCATATTCGTACTCTCTATGGTTGCCAGAATCAGAGCTCCATTTAATGTTCCAGTTCTTGTAGAGGGCCCAAGTTTCTCCTTTCTGAGGGTAGATGTTGTAAATCTTATTAGCCCTTCTTGTCCAGAAAATCTTATGTGAGAATGCACGTATATTTTCAGTTGTAGCAGTCGCGCTGTGTATGAACTTCCCACAAGCAACAGGTTACACACTTCTCTTCCAAGCAATCTCATGGATATCCTACCAAAAAACTCCAACCATGTGAGATCCACCTTGAAAGGTGTATATACTTTATTGATCCGAGCATAACCTCTGGGCATAAGATCTAAATAGTCATAAACGGCCCATATCTGATCAGCTGTGAAGCATTCTTCAGTCTTATCCCTGTCGAAGTCATAAAATTCTGAGTCGCAACTTTGAGGACCACCGGTTTGGGTTCTTGTTTGGAAGTAGTAATAGATGGTGTGGAACCAGCAGAGGTAGCAGCTTGCGAAGAAAAGAGACCGGGATCAGCGGAAGCAGGTGTCGTGGTGGTGACTGTAGATGTGAAACCAGTAGCTTCTCCAATACCTGAGAACAAGGGCTTTCTAGGTGCAAGGATAAAGAGTGGGCCAGTCGTTACTGCACTTTTACTAGTACCAGAAGGTGTAGCAAGGGCAGCACTTTCTGGTGGAACTACTGGACCCCTGGTGGTGACTGTTGATGCAAAACCAGTAGCCCCTCGCTTTGTGAGTGATGGGCTAGAGAGTGGGTCACTAGCTCCAAATCCATATGGAGAAGAGGATGGAGTTCCAAAGGAAAAAGTGGACGAGGTGGTTGTTGACGAAGAGGTTAATGCAGTCGCAGGTCTGTGTAAAACTAGCAGTGGTATTTGACAGTGCTGTACCAGTTCCAAATGGAAATGCAGATGCCGTAGTTGTGCTAAAGGGTGACGTAGAAGAAGAAGAAGAGGCTGCAGTTGAAGGAAACATGCTAGAAAAATGACCAACAGCAGCAGTAGCTGCAGATGTTGTCAAAGCAGTAACAGTAGACAAAGCAACAGCAGCAGTAGGAGCTCCAAACAAGAGCATAGAGAATGCTGGTGAGGTATTAGACGCAGAGGGCTCTGCACAGGTTGAACCAGACAATGAAGAACCACCATCGCCCGCAGGTGCTTCTGCTGCGAGGGTAGTGGTGGTAGATGCAGATGCAGCTCCGGATGATTGAGTTTGTGATGACGAAGTCATTGATAGGATCCTAAAGTAAGCAATGCTTAATTGTATCGATAGAAATTGAATGCATAAACAGGGGAATAAACAGGTGAGTGTTTACAGAACGTCCTAAAATTTCCTAGTTCTAAGCAAATACTGAAATCATTAACTAATTTCCTACAGAAACAAAACTCCTAAGGTACGTAGAATTATTAAAATTTATTAGTAATTGGTGTTGGTATCCTAATATAATTTTGTGCCCATCAGAATTAGGGTTCTCAAGCAAAGCAAAAACCCTTGAAATTCCAACAGAAAAAAAAAAACGAAAGCAAAATTAATGAAGATAAAACCCTAAACTAAACTTACAGATCATGTGCGTTTAATAATTTACTGTTGAGTTAGAAATTTTGAATCGGAATGAACCCTCCCCAGAGATTCTATGAGTCAGGGAATTTGCGAGCTGGACATATTTTACGGGAAAATGTGGAAACTAATATTCCTGTCACCATATATATGAACCATTGGTGTGAAAGAAATGCAGTCGAACGACGAACAAAAGTCCAAGGCTTTATAGCTTGTTTGGAAAGCCAAAATGTCTGAAGTCAGTTTCTGTACACAATCGGAATAACTTCTGGAACAAAATTATTTTGTTTCTGACTTTTGGTTCTGGTATCCAAACATACTATTATATTCTCAGACAATAAAATTCAAAAAGTTTGTAGTGTGTGGGATCCACTTCACAAGGTATTGAAAGCGTGAAGTGGAGCGTGACTCGTTTTCTATTTTTAAGAAGCAATGCGTAGTTTGAAACGTGAAACGACAATTCATGGTTGGCAATAGATCGTAAAATATAAAATTTGATATATTGTACATAAGTATGAAAATATTTATAAATATAAAATATAGTTAAATATTATCCTAAATAACCATGTAGAACGGTAGTCAAGTGTTCACATACCATACACGAGGGGTAGGTTTTTTAATCCCACCATCCTTTTTTTATTTTTAGAACATTATTTCTTGAAGTTTGACCATTTTGCGCTTTTAACTTTCGTAAAAATCATTGACTACACGCTTCACAGTCAGAACGCTTCATAGGTACGCTTCAGAGCGTTTCTAGAAAAAAAAATTGAAGCGAAGCGTGGAGCGTGCACTCTTGAAAACCAATATGACCTATAAATTTTCTTGTATTTTTGGACCATGCTGATTATTTCGGATACATTAATACAAATTTGACCTATGCATATGTAAAGAAAATCTCCTTCCTCCCAGAATCCTTCCTTTGATCTTTGTCTAAGAGCAAGGGATATGGAATGAGTGTTTTTAACACTCATTCACTGCCAAAACCATTGAGAGTTTAGCTGAAAGAGTGACTTTGTGAACATGGGCAAGCAAATTTATAGACTAGGAGGCTGAAGTTCAGCCGCTTGAAGAGAATTTTTCTCTCTAAACGGCTGAACATGTGCCTCTTAGGTTTTTTTTTTATAAAACTCCAATGAGCCCCGCATAAAAGAGTTTAAAAAAAACTAGAAAATCTCCTAATACGGCAAAACTTCGGCCGCTTTGTGCGAGTTTTGGAAAAGCGGCAGATCTTTAGCTTCCTAGTGAAGACTGTCGGACACCCGTTCATTTGAATGAGTATATGAATGATTTTGGGTATATGGGTGAGAGCTCTCATCCCACAATTTGATCTATTTGGATCAAATTCTTTCAAATCCAATGAGGGCTCTAACTCCATATCCCTTGCTGGGGAGTGACCTTAGATTATAATTGTAATGGCCCATATAAACGTATCTGCTTAAGATTAAACGTGTGTTTAGACACTAATCACAAAATTTCATTTCTTGTACATTTTGTTTTAAAATAAATACTGTACTAAAGAAAAATTACATTAACCAAAAAAGAATAATTGTGAAGCTATACCTCCGTTTTTGAGATCTCTTAAATACAGTATTTTACTGCGCTAATTAAGATTATAATCTTCCAATCTTTAAGAAAATATTATAAAGTAACTCATTCCATATATCAGGAATACCAGGCAAATGCGGTTTTTCAATTGCCTGCAGGTGTTGCTGCTGCTGCGAGGGTGGTGGTGGTAGATGCATATGCGGTTTCGGATGATTGAGTTTGTGATGATGAAGTCATCAATAGGATCCTAATACTAACAAATACTTAACAATTGATTGGAGATGTGAAACCTTAAGTAAGCAAAGCTTAATTTTATCGATAGAACAGATGAGTATTTACAGAACATTCTAAAAGTTCCTAGTATTAAGCAAATACAGAAATCATTAACTAATTTTCTACAGAAACAAAACTTTTATTGGCACTAGAATTATTAAAATTTGTTACTAATTGGTGTTGGTATCCTAATATAAATTTGTGCCACGCAGAATTAGGGTTTTCAAGCAAAGTAAATACCTTGAAGATAAAACCTTGAAATTCCAAACAAAAAAAAAACTGAAAGCAAAATTAATGAAGATAAAACCTTAAACTAAACTTACAGATTGAATCTCCATGTGCGTTTGATAAATTGTTGTTGGGTTAGAAATTTTGAGTCAGAATGAACCCTGAGACTATGAGTCGGGGAATTTGCCAGATGTACAAATATTTTACGGTTTTAAGCATGGTTTGAAAAGGGGACTTGGACATGAGTAGCGAGCTAAGGCCGTCTGTGGTCGGTTTTTCACGCATTTCCGGGTGGTGTACAAATTGTTCAATTTGAAGTTTGGTCAAATCCCAAGTTAAAGAAGCTGGGCAGGAAAATTTAACTTTCTAGTTTTTAGAAATCATTCTGGAATTCTATATCCAAATTAATTTCTAATTTTTCGATTTTCAGAAATCGAAATTTTAAGAGATTATGGAAATCTTTTTAGATGTTATTATCACCTATAGTTTTCTTGAATTTTTGGGCCAGACTGATTATATTTCTGATAAATTAATAAAAATTTGACCTATACATATGTAAGAAAAAGTCCTCCTTCCTCCCGGACCTTTCTTTGATTTTTTTTTTATTGGTAAACTGCATAACTATCAGAAAACTAGGCCTAACAAAATAGGGGTAGGCCCTCCCCTGAGTATCAGCAAAAAGCTCAACAGTGATGAAATCTGGAGGAGTAGAAATCCAAATATCATTCATGTTACATTGAGCTGCTTTCTTAGCCAAAAATTCAGCCACACAGTTGGCTTCTATATATATATGTAAACAAAACATCGCCAAAAAACTTCACCAAAAAAAGGAAATCCTCAACCAAATGTTTGAGATACCATGGGCTAGGAACTAACTTACAATAGAGTTGAATAGCATAACCGGAGTCACTTTCAACCTCCACAAAAGAGTAGCCGAGTTGAATAGCCAAAAGAAGATCTTGCCTAAGTGCCCAAATTTCTGCAACGGTATTGCCATTATGATATATATGGCTCGCAAAACAAGCTAAGAACTGACCTCCAATATTCCGCAAAATTCCTCCAACCCCAGCTTCTGCAAGAGAAGAAGCAGCACCATCAGAGTTAAGTTTAATATAAGGAGTTGTTGGTGGTTTTCAAGAGATTAACATTTCTTGTTTATTATTGGAACATTTGCGATATGGCATGCTAAATGGATATTCCTCAGCAGCACGATATGCCTTTCCTAAGACAAAAAGACTCCCAAAAGGAGTTGATTTAAAAACAAGTTCATTACGAGCAAGCCAAATATGCCACAAAAGAAACTGAATTAAAGTTACTCCCTGCAATCCATTGAAAGACAATTGAGTAGAACATCATTCGATAAGCCAAGACGGACTAATAGGTGATAGACACATTTATGTGTCTAATATGTCTCAATTGTATGTATTGTTAGTACTCGATTTTCTATTTATTTTGTTATTTTATGTCTTTATAGGTATTTTTAGAGAAATAAGCTCTTGCGGCAAAAATTGGCTCAAAAAGTGGTGTTTTACACCCTAGGATAAAGTACTAAAGACACTCCAGAAATGCACCGGAAGAACCCCAGAAATGTCCCGGAGGAACCCCAGAAAAATTACTGTTTCAGCCCCAAAAATTACTATTTCCGCCCCAATTGCTAAAGGGACCCCAGGAATGGATTAGGGGGAGGTCACTTTCTTCCCAGAATTTGAAAATATTTTTGGCGGGGAAATTATTTCATACACTGGCAGATTTTACGGGCATGATTTGAAAGGGTTATGAGTAGACTAAAGAGCTGAAATTCAAGGGATAGACTCCTTATGGGTATATGAATATATTTTGAGTGTTGGAATGGCCTGAGTTGGGCCCAATCGCCGGATATTTTTCACAACAGTTAAAAAAGGAAAATAGGGTATCAAGTTGATTTATGGAAATTAAAGGAGACTAAAGGCAAGAAAAATAATTCTGAGGATTCATATACATATTTAGAAGATATTGGAATGATCGAAACATCTCAGAAACGCGTGGAGAAAGAAAATATAGAAATTATTGCCCGTGGAAAATATTTGTGTTCAATGAAGATTATTTGGAGTTATGACGAGATTCAATGCGTGATATGGGTATAAATAGTCTCTTAGGGTGATGTAGAAGCGGTGTCGAGAGTTGGGAGGAGAAGAGAGGAAGCTGCAGAGGAAGAATCACGAATTCTCTCTGCTGCTGCTGTTGTTCGTGATGAAGATGAAGAACATGAAGAACGGACCTGCACCAGCAGTCGTTTATCAACAGTGAAACAGACTCACGGCCGTGGGTCGTAGGTGTGGGTCTTAGAGCTACAGTAACGATAGCACTTCTTCTTTGTCGTTCATTTTGGACGCTTTCTGTGGGTCGCACATTCACTGTTTTATTATTTCATCTCTATTTTCATCCTTGTAAACACCCTTTGAGCAATAAATAAATATTTTGAGCGTGTTTTTATCATGATGAGCTAAACCCAACACTGGGACGACGGAGGAGGTCGAATTTCATCCATGTGGTAATTTCATTAATTCTTTTATTTACTTTTTGCACTAATTTTAATTGAATTAAGATTTTAAATTAATTACTTGTGATTTCATTTGATGGAGTATGCTTAGTCCTAGGGATTTTTGATATGCCATGCTTAAGAAATACAAGTAATATTTTATAAAATCTATCTTGGCAATAAAGTAGAGTTAATATTTGTTTTGTTTTGAACTATTATCGCCTAGAATGAAATATTGAACCACTTGAAAATGAAAAATGGTCGAATCTTTAGTCCCAGTTTCTCGCACCAGTGTTAATATTTTTATTCTATATATTTTTTTTATTAAGTTTAAAAAATTATCCTTCACAAGTCCGAGAGTTTGAACCTCATTACTACAACCCCAGAAAAAACATTAATCATTTTGGCGCCGCCGACGCGGAATTGTCTTTAGGTAGAATTTTTTTTTTAGGTTTATTATTTTTTTTTTAGAATTGTTTGTTCCTTTTTACGTTTCTTTTTGTCTTTATTTTGCAGGTTCAAAGTGAAAACTAAGGACTTGGAGAGGAAAAAGCTTAAAGCGAAAAGCGAAAAGAGAAGAAAAGAGGACAGTTTTAGGATTTAATTTTTAATTCTTTTTGAGTGTGTGAGGAAAACTGTAAATTTTTTTTTTCTTTTTGAACTTTAAATTGGACTGGACATTTGTACTTTAAATTTTAAACCCTACGGAAGGTTACCCTTAAATACAAACTGTGTGCAGGGAAGGACGGTGATTACAATATCTCCTCGGCCCCTCGGGTTCGCACACGGCATAGGAGTCGTGGCCCGAGTCGACGACAACGGTTCATCCTCCGTCTGGTACGGGAGGTAAGTCCAATCGAAACACTCGCGAATCCTGCAAGCGAGTTACTGTACTCCTTAAGGTGCTAATTGTTTGAGGACGAACCAGACTGTTTATTTCCTAGTAAAGGGCAAGGCCTGGCCTAAACAAGATAAGGGTTCGGATTTCATCACCGCTCCCTTCTTGCCCGCTTTAGGAGAACAAAACCTAACGCGAACCCAAGCTTTAAAATATGATTAGAAAGAGACCGATAGGGTATCGCGCTTATCAGGAAAAAATTTCGAAGGATATTGGTTACTTTCTTAAGCACACCTCGAAGTTCATGATGGTTTCTGTGAGTTGAATGCGTGACTGCGCCGCCTTGTGATAGCGGTGAGGCCTTGGGTATCAAAGCTCCACTGAGCTTCCCTCGCCTCGATTCAACTTACTTTGACTCGGATTGATTCCAGAGGGGTTTGCTTAAATTGTAACGAATTCCCCTTCGAGAGATAGAAGCAAGTCTAGAAACAATCTAAGTGGAGCCATCATGCTTTTTGTTTGCTATATTTTATAGGTTTGATTTGGTCGAGTCAGCCTTGTTTGTGATTGTGTAGAATTCCCTTGCAATTAAGAATGTCGAACTGGTATGATAGAAGCCAATACAATGAGTATCGACCTGAATTTGAATATGGACATCATCCTTTTTATGACCATGTTGGGAATAGTGGTTGGGAACGCCATCCTTTGGAAGGATATGGGTCATACCCTGGTGAGCCCAATTACTATCCACACATGCATCAGTCTTACGAGCAAGAAGATTATAGTACGAGTTCTTCGTCTCTAGAGGATACAATCAAACTATTGAAAAGTAGTCCTTTTTATGATCCCTCTGTTCCTATTCCTCCTTTAGAAGAGTCCCTCAGGAAGTTAACTGAGTCGACGCGTAAGTTAGCTGAGATGAATAGTATAATTATAGACGAAAGAACTACAATAATGAGTGAACCTTCTTATAAGACCACCTCAAGCAGATAGCTGAGACGAACGAAAGAATTGCTCGAAATTACTTGAATTGCCAATATAGTGTATCCAATAATACCCTTGAGAATGAAGATAGTTATTCACATAATAAAGATGACGAGGTTAGAATTGGTAACACTACTTGTTTTGATGAGGTTCGACCTTTTTCATGTTATTATAATGAGGACTGTGATGAGGATAGTATTGATGAAGAATCTGAAATATGTAGGCATAGTGATCAGGAGTCTAGTAATCCAATTGAGCTGTATAGTGATTATATTATTTCTAATTCAAATCCAAATAATTTTTATGATTATTCACCTATTTAAAAGGACGAGGATTTGATTAGGGATACTACCGTTTTAGACGATGTAGATTTTCCTTTTGATTACGAAGCCGATAGTGGTTTAGAGGAACGGGTTCATTTCGAAAATACTGTTTTAGAGTCTAGCGACTTAGAAACAATAGTCTTGGAAGAAGAAGATAGACCCGTAGAGATGAGTAAAGATGCACTACCTGATAATAACTTAGAAGAATCTCTTGAATATTTTAAGGACTCTGAAGATACGGAAATTCAAGAAATAATTAGAGGTCTATCTAGAGACACTGAAAACTCTAAGTTTGGGGGTGATTATCACTTCCCTAGTGCCTTACCTTTAACTCTCAGAAAGTCCCCACACTTAGGACTTGATATCTGTTCCTCGACCATTTTACAAGATTACCTTCATACTCGTTTTCCCGAGCCTAATGATGTCCATGATGGAGTTCAATTATTAGAAACCCATCCTCTGGTTGATGTGGTTTGCCCAGGCTATGATACCCAGATTGACTTTGTTTTCCCACCAAATAGTTTTTTTCCAACTGTGGGAACATTTCAAATGAGTCGAATATTAAGTTCTGAGACTAAGCCTAAGTACTTTAGGTTAATAGAATCGACACATTTTCCTAAGAATGACCACTACTCTCATTGTGGTCAACTATGTAAGTCATATCTGATTGACTTAGAGGATCCGCAATTATTTAGGTTATTACTTCGTGATTGTAAGTTCGTATTTGAGTTTTTACAGACTCTAAGACCTAGTGATTCGGATCCCATCTATGAAGAAACGCAGCCAATGAAAATATTCTATTTAGACCCTTTCATAGAACCTGAACCTGAACCGCAATTAGCGATAGTTTTCAGGAAACTAGGTAAGGGCATGCTATTCTTGTCCACTTTCTTGGTTCATTGCAGTTTCCTTTGGTCAGCTCTATTTAGTTTTGAAGACCCACAGTTATTTCGAATGTTACTTTATGGTTCGAGTTGACTAATCATTTCCTAAGTCTGGATGAAGACTTTAAACTTAGCACTTCTTGGGAGGTATCCTATGCTCATGCAACACGGTAATATCTTTCCTTAACTCTTTCGCTTCAAATGGTAACAGTTTCTCCTTGTTCATGCTTTTAGTTTCATCTTTAGAACATTGAGGACAATGTTAGATTTAAGTTTGGGGGTATGGGAGAAACTTTTTAGTTGCAATAAATAAACTCCAGAGCCTAGAAATTTACTCGTATTTAGGATGGCACTAACCAATCTAAGTGGATGGAAGCATTTTGGTTGTAGGAGTTGAGGAACCAATCTGAAAAGATGGAAACATCTAAAGAGTGTATTCATAAAAGCACAGAGCTCGGGTGTTAGAAATAACATGATAGTTTCACCATATTTCGTTGAGTCCTTTTCACTTCTATTTTTATTTTTTTCATTTTAAACTATGTTTCTCTAAGTGATTAGGTGGGGCACACGATTCAAGTTTTTACCACTGCTAGGGTGAATTAGAGTGATTGAGTTACTATATAAAAAAATAAAAAAAAAGTTAAGAGCGGACCAGTTAGACCAATCGGAATAAGTATTAACACTCGGATAGCAATATGCGTGTGTTCTCCCTGTTTCCGTCGCCTAAGCAAGCGTGGAATGCAGGACCCATGGAAACTATCGTGTAATCTACTGAAAAGAATCATGCGCTTGGATCAAAAAGATCTATTCATGTCGTTAAGTTAAAAAAAAAAAGGTTATTGTTCTGTGTAGTCAACTGCTGGTTCCCTTGTATTTGCCAGTTTTTTGATCTAGATTTAAGTTATTGACCGCTGGTTCCCTTGTATATGCCAGCAGTGTTGATATTAGTCAGACCGGTATCCCAGTCCATTAGGATAGGTTCATTTTAGCAGTGGCCTTCAGACAGATATGTGAAACATTGATCATTTGGTCAACATCAACACCATCTATGTTTTTCTATATCCATCTCTTAATCTTTCCGTGTGATTAGTTTGACTCCGAATATGATGTCCATAGTGCAACTATCTGAGTAGAGCTCTGTCACTTATATATGAATTTTAGTATGCTTGAGTGCAAACTCGTGTACATCAATTGGAATTTCGCATCAGGGTACTTCCTCTTGTAGTCAATAAGTATGCCAACCAAGGAGATTCTTTAGTGTCTTCCAAGGTTCGTTGTAGATAGCTAGGGTCTGGAGTATTGGTTTTGTGGGTACACCTCTGGTAAACCCTCCCGAGATTAACTCGGTCACTAGGGACACCTAGTGAGTTAGGATTTTATTTTCAATATTAGTTTTGCTCGAGGACTAGCAAATAATAAGTTTGGGGTGTTGGGTGTTGAGACACATTTATGTGTCTAATATGTCTCAATTGTATGTATTGTTAGTACTCGATTTTCTATTTATTTTTTATTTTATGTCTTTATAGGTATTTTTAGAGAAATAAGCTCTTGCGGCAAAAATTGGCTCAAAAAGTGGTGTTTTACACCCTAGGATAAAGTACTAAAGACACTCCAGAAATGCACCGGAAGAACCCCAGAAATGTCCCGGAGGAACCCCAGAAAAATTACTGTTTCAGCCCCAAAAATTACTATTTCCGCCCCAATTGCTAAAGGGACCCCAGGAATGATTAGGGGAGGTCACTTTCTTCCCAGAATTTGAAAATATTTTTGGCGGGGAAATTATTTCATACACTGGCAGATTTTACGGGCATGATTTGAAAGGGTTATGAGTAGACTAAAGAGCTGAAATTCAAGGGATAGACTCCTTATGGGTATATGAATATATTTTGAGTGTTGGAATGGCCTGAGTTGGGCCCAATCGCCGGATATTTTTCACAACAGTTAAAAAAGGAAAATAGGGTTTCAAGTTGATTTATGGAAATTAAAGGAGACTAAAGGCAAGAAAAATAATTTTGAGGATTCATATACATATTTAGAAGATATTGGAATGATCGAAACATCTCAGAAACGCGTGGAGAAAGAAAATATAGAAATTATTGCCCGTGGAAAATATTTGTGTTCAATGAAGATTATTTGGAGTTATGACGAGATTCAATGCGTGATATGGGTATAAATAGTCTCTTAGGGTGATGTAGAAGCGGTGTCGAGAGTTGGGAGGAGAAGAGAGGAAGCTGCAGAGAAAGAATCACGAATTCTCTCTGCTGCTGTTGTTCGTGATGAAGATGAAGAACATGAAGAACGGACCTGCACCAGCAGTCGTTTATCAACAGTGAAACAGACTCACGGCCGTGGGTCGTAGGTGTGGGTCTTAGAGCTACAGTAACGATAGCACTTCTTCTTTGTCGTTCATTTTGGACGCTTTCTGTGGGTCGCACATTCACTGTTTTATTATTTCATCTCTATTTTCATCCTTGTAAACACCCTTTGAGCAATAAATAAATATTTTGAGCGTGTTTTTATCATGATGAGCTAAACCCAACACTGGGACGACGGAGGATGTCGAATTTCATCCATGTGGTAATTTCATTAATTCTTTTATTTACTTTTTGCACTAATTTTAATTGAATTAAGATTTTAAATTAATTACTTGTGATTTCATTTGATGGAGTATGCTTAGTCCTAGGGATTTTTGATATGCCATGCTTAAGAAATACAAGTAATATTTTATAAAATCTATCTTGGCAATAAAGTAGAGTTAATATTTGTTTTGTTTTGAACTATTATCGCCTAGAATTAAATATTGAACCACTTGAAAATGAAAAATGGCCGAATCTTTAGTCCCAGTTTCTCGCACCAGTGTTAATATTTTTATTGTATATATCTTTTTTATTAAGTTTAAAAAATTATCCTTCACAAGTCCGAGAGTTTGAACCTCATTACTACAACCCCAGAAAAAACATTAATCATTTTGGCGCCGCCGACGCGGATTTGTGCTTAGGTAGAATTTTAGGTTTATTTATTTTATTTTTTTTTTTTAATTATTTGTTCCTTTTTACTTTGTCTTTTTGTCTTTGATTTACAGGTTCGAAGTGGAGCACTAAGGACTTGGTGAGGAAAAAGCTTAAAGCGAAAAGCGAAAAGACAAGAAAAAAAAGGACAATTTTAGGATTTAATTTTTAATTTTTTTTAGAGTGTGTGAGGAAAACTGTAATTTTTTATTTATTTATTTATTTTGGACTTTGGACTTTAAACAATTGGACTTTATTTTTTTAAAACCCTACGGAAGGGTTATAAATTATAAAAAAAAATATTATATAAACTGTGTGCAGGGAAGGACGACGATTACTATATCGTCTCGGCCCCTCGGGTTCGCACACGGCATAGGAGTCGTGGCCCGAGTCGACGACAACGGTTCATCGCCCGTCTGGTACGGGAGGTAAGTCCATCGAAACACTCGCGAATCTCCTGTAAGCGAGTTACTGTCTGCCTTAAGGTGATAATTGTTTGAGGACGAACCGGACTGTCTTTAAATTCCTAGTAAAGGGCAAGGCCTGGCCAAATCAAGATAAGGACTCGGATTTCATCACCGTTTCCTTCTTGCCCGCCTTAGGAAAACAAAACCGAACGCGAACCTAAGCTTTAAAATTTGGAATAGAACGAGACCGATAGGGTAACGAGCTTAATAGGAAACTCGTTCGAAAAATATTGGTTGCTCTTTAAGCACACTCCAAAGTTCATGATGGTTTCTGTGAGTTGAATGCGTGACTGCGCCGCCTTGTGATAGCGGTGAGGCCTTGGGTATCAAAGCTCCACTGAGCTTCCCTCGCCTCAGTTCAACTTACTTTGACTCGGATTGATTCCATAGGGGTTTGCTCAAATTGCAACGAATTCCCTTTCGAAAGATAGAAGCTGGTCTAGAAACAATCTAAGTGGAGCCATCATGCTTTTTGTTTGCTAGAAATCTTTAGGTTTGTTTTGGTGGAGTCGAGTCGGCCTTGTTTGTGGTTGTATAGAATTCCCTTGCAATTAAGAATGTCGAACTGGTATGATAGAAGCCAATACAATGAGTATCGATCTGAATTTGAATATGGACATCATCATTTTTATGACCATGGTGGGAATAGTAGTTGGGAACGCCAACCTTTTCAAGGTTATGGTTCATACCATGGTGAGCCCAATTACTATCCACACATGCATCAGTCTTACGAGCAAGAAGATTATAGTACTAGTTCTTCGTCTCTAGAGGATACAATCAAACTATTGAAAAGTAGTCCTTTTTATGATCCTTCTGATAATTCCTCTTTACTAGAGTCAACACGTAAGTTAGCTGAGTCGACGCGTAAGTTAGCTGATATGAATAGTATAATTATAGACGAAAGAACTACAATAATGAGTGAACCTTCTTTAGAAGACCACCTCAAGCGGATAGCTGAGACGAACGAAAGAATTGCTCGAAATTACTTGAATTTCCAATATAGTGTATCCAATAATACCCTTGAGAATGAAGATAGTTATTCACATAATCAAGATGACGAGGTTAGAATTGGTAACACTACTTGTTTTGATGAGGTTCGACCTTTTTCATGTTATTATAATGAGGACTGTGATGAGGATAGTATTGATGAAGAATCTGAAATATGTAGGCATAGTGATCAGGAGTCTAGTAATCCAATTGAGCTGTATAGTGATTATATTATTTCTAATTCAAATCCAAATAATTTTTATGATTATTCACGTATTTAAAAGGACGAGGATTTGATTAGGGATACTACCATTTTAGACGATGTAGATTTTCCTTTTGATTATGAAGCCGATAGTGGTTTAGAGGAACGGGTTCATTTCGAAAATACTGTTTTAGAGTCTAGCGACTTAGAAACAATAGTCTTGAAAGAAGAAGATAGACCCGTAGAGATGAGTAAAGATGCACTACCTGGTAATAACTTAGAAGAATCTCTTGAATATTTTAAGGACTCTGAAGATACGGAAATTCAAGAAATAATTAGAGGTCTATCTAGAGACACTGAAAACTCTAAGTTTGGGGGTGATTATCACTTCCCTAGTGCCTTACCTTTAACTCTCAAAAAGTCCCCACACTTAGGACTTGATATCTGTTCCTCGACCATTTTACAAGATTACCTTCATACTCGTTTTCCCGAGCCTAATGATGTCCATGAAGGAGTTCAGTTATTAGAAACCCATCCTCTGGTTGATGTGGTTTGCCCAGGCTTTGATACCCAGATTGACTTTGTTTTCCCATCAAATAGTTTTCTTCCAACTGTGGGAACATTTCAAATGAGTCGAATATTAAGTTCTGAGACTAAGCCTAAGTACTTTAGGTCAATAGAATCGACACATTTTCCTAAGAATGACCACTACTCTCACTGTGGTCAACTATGTAAGTCATATCTGATTGACTTAGAGGATCCGCAATTATTTAGGTTATTACTTCGTGATTGTAAGTTCGTATTTGAGTTTTTACAGACTCTAAGACCTAGTGATTCAGATCCCATCTATGAAGAAACGCAGCCAATGAAAATATTCTATTTAGACCCTTTCATAGAACCTGAACCTGAACCGCAATTAGCGATAGTTTCCAGGAAACTAGGTAAGGGCATGCTATTCTTGTCCACTTTCTTGGTTCATTGCAGTTTCCTTTGGTCATCTCTATTTAGTTTTGAAGACCCACAGTTATTTCGAATGTTACTTTATGGTTCGAGTTGACTAATCCTTTCCTAAGTCTGGATGAAGACTTTAAACTTAGCACTTCTTGGGAGGTATCCCATGCTCATGCAACACGGTAATATCTTTCCTTAACTATTTCGCTTCAAATGGTAACAGTTTCTCCTTGTTCATGCTTTTAGTTTCATCTTTAGAACATTGAGGACAATGTTAGATTTAAGTTTGGGGGTATGGGAGAAACTTTTTAATTGCAATAAATAAACTTCAGAGCCTAGAAATTTATGCGTATTTAGGATGGCACTAACCAATCTAAGTGGATGGAAGCATTTTGGTTGTAGGAGTTGAGGAACCAATCTGTATAGATGGAAACATCTAAAGAGTCTATTCATAAAAGCACAGAGCTCAGGTGTTAGAAATAACATGATAGTTTCACCATATTTCGTTGAGTCCTTTTCACTTCTATTTTTATTTTTTTCATTTTAAACTATGTTTCTCTAAGTGATTAGGTGGGGCACACGATTCAAGTTGTTACCAATGCTAGGGTGAATTAGAGTGATTGAGTTACTATATAAAAAAAAAAAAAAGTTAAGACCGGACCAGTTAGACCAATCGGAATAAGTATTAACACTTGGATAGCAATATGCGTGTGTTCTCCCTGTTTCCGTCGCCTAAGCAAGCGTGGAATGCAGGACCCGTGGAAACTATCGTGTAATATCCTGACAAGAAGCATGCGCTTGGATCAAAAAGATCTATTCATGTCGTTAAGTTAAAAAAAAAATGGTTATTGTTCTGTGTAGTCAACTGCTGGTTCCCTTGTATTTGCCAGTTTGTTGATCTAGATTTAAGTTATTGACCGTTGGTTCCCTTGTATATGCCAGCAGTATTGATATTAGTCAGACCGGTATCCCAGTCCATTAGGATAGGTTCATTTTAGCAGTGGCCTTCAGACAGATATGTGAAACATTGATCATTTGGTCAACATCAACACCATCTATGTTTTTCTATATCCATCTCTTAATCTTTCCGTGTGATTAGTTTGACTCCGAATATGATGTCCATAGTGCAACTATCTGAGTAGAGCTCTGTCACTTATATATGAATTTTAGTATGCTTGAGTGCAAACTCGTGTACATCAATTGGAATTTCGCATCAGGGTACTTCCTCTTGTAGTCAATAAGTATGCAAACCAAGGAGATTCTTTAGTGCCTTCCAAGGTTCGTTGTAGATAGCTAGGGTCTGGAGTATTGGTTTTGTGGGTACACCTCTGGTAAACCCTCCCGAGATTAACTCGGTCACTAGGGACACCTAGTGAGTTAGGATTTTATTTTCAATATTAGTTTTGCTCGAGGACTAGCAAATAATAAGTTTGGGGGTGTTGATAGACACATTTATGTGTCTAATATGTCTCAATTGTATGTATTGTTAGTACTCGATTTTCTATTTATTTTGTTATTTTATGTCTTTATAGGTATTTTTAGAGAAATAAGCTCTTGCGGCAAAAATTGGCTCAAAAAGTGGTGTTTTACACCCTAGGATAAAGTAATAAAGACACTCCAGAAATGCACCGGAAGAACCCCAGAAATGTCCCGGAGGAACCCCAGAAAAATTACTGTTTCAGCCCCAAAAATTAATATTTCCGCCCCAATTGCTAAAGGGACCCCAGGAATGGATTAGGGGGAGGTCACTTTCTTCCCAGAATTTGAAAATATTTTTGGCGGGAAAATTATTTCATACACTGGCAGATTTTACGGGCATGATTTGAAAGGGTTATGAATAGACTAAAGAGCTGAAATTCAAGGGATAGACTCCTTATGGGTATATGAATATATTTTGAGTGTTGGAATGGCCTGAGTTGGGCCCAATCGCCGGATATTTTTCACAACAGTTAAACAAGGAAAATAGTGTTTCAAGTTGATTTATGGAAATTAAAGGAGACTAAAGGCAAGAAAAATAATTCTGAGGATTCATATACATATTTAGAAGATATTGGAATGATCGAAACATCTCAGAAACGCGTGGAGAAAGAAAATATAGAAATTATTACCCGTGGAAAATATTTGTGTTCAATGAAGATTATTTGGAGTTATGACGAGATTCAATGCGTGATATGGGTATAAATAGTCTCTTAGGGTGATGTAGAAGTGGTGTCGAGAGTTGGGAGGAGAAGAGAGGAAGCTGCAGAGGAAGAATCACGAATTCTCTCTGTTGCTGCTGTTGTTCGTGATGAAGATGAAGAACATGAAGAACGGACCTGCACCAGCAGTCGTTTATCAACAGTGAAACAGACTCACAGCCGTGGGTCGTAGGTGTGGGTCTTAGAGCTACAATAACAATAGCACTTCTTCTTTGTCGTTCATTTTGGACGCTTTCTGTGGGTCGCACATTCACTGTTTTATTATTTCATCTCCATTTTCATCCTTGTAAACACCCTTTGAGTAATAAATAAATATTTTGAGCGTGTTTTTATCATGATGAGCTAAACCCAACACTGGGATGACGGAGGAGGTCGAATTTCATCCATGTGGTAATTTCATTAATTCTTTTATTTACTTTTTGCACTAATTTTAATTGAATTAAGATTTTAAATTAATTACTTGTGATTTCATTTGATGGAGTATGCTTAGTCCTAGGGATTTTTGATATGCCATGCTTAAGAAATACAAGTAATATTTTATAAAATCTATCTTGGCAATAAACTAGAGTTAATATTTGTTTTGTTTTGAACTATAATCGCCTAGAATTAAATTCTGAACCACTTGAAAATGAAAAATTGCCGAATCTTTAGTCACAGTTTCTCGCACCAGTGTTAATATTTTTATTGTATATATTTATGTTTTTTATTAAGTTTAAAAAATTATCCTTCACAAGTCCGAGAGTTTGAACCTCATTACTACAACCTCAGAAAAAACATTAATCAATAGGTTGTAACTGAAATCTGTAATTCCACCTGCACGCAAGCGTAGTCTAAATAGGTTGAACCACAGGACATTAGAAAAAAAGATGGAGCTCAGTTTCAAAATGATTGTGACACAGTGGGCATTCAGGGGATGTACCAATACCAACACGATAAAGATTTCATGTACATATATCCTGTTATGAGATACCAGCCACATACAAGATCTAATTTTCTGGGGACTACGTAAATGCCAAATGGACTTCCGGTCTTTACAAAAAGGGTTTAAATTTTTCTTATTAGACAACAACTATTTGTAAGCTTCCTTAGCACTCACATCACCAAACTTACTAGGCTGCCAGACTAAAGAGTCTTGAGCAAAAAGAGAAACTCGAATAGCAATAGACTGAATTGTTTCTTGCATAGAAGATGGGATATCATTAGCACATAATGACAAGTTCCAACGTGGACCATTTTTATCTACCACATCTTTAACCAGGAGAGTATGATCAATGCGAGCGTGATCAGTAACTATAGAACTAAGAGGTAGATTTTCAACCCATGGATCATTCCAAAAGTTAATTTTTTTTTCCCATTACTAATACACCACCGCAACGATTCTGTGAGGATGTCACGACCCTGCAAAATACTTTTCCAATAGAGAGAGTTAGAAGGATATGACAAACAAATCCAAAAAGTATTATTCTTGTGATATTTAGCTTTAAATAAACGGGAAATCACATCCTCTGGCTGAGAATGATTTCGTCGGGCCATTCTAGCCAACAAAGCCAAATTATTCAAGTGAAGATCCCTAATTTCTGATCCTCTGTTTTCAATAGGATGACAAACCGTGTCCCATCCTATATTGTGTAACTTCCTCTCGGGCGTTCTATGCTTCCAAAAAACTCCCTTTTATACCTGTTTAAAAGCTTAGTGATTTTCATAAGAGGTTTCGATATAGTCATAAGGTGATTAGAAATCGGATCCAAAGCATCTTTAAGTAAAGTAGTTCTTCCGGCAAAATTTAAAGAAGTGGATCTCCAACCCTGCATACGATTAATGAATTTATCAGTAAGGTCAGAAAAAGTAGAAGAAGTGACTCTACCCCATTGAACTGGTACTCCCAAATATTTACCAGGGTCCTCTTGATATTTAACCTTAAGGAAATTAGTAAAATGCCTAATGAGACTCTTATGGATATTAGGAGTTAACATAAGGATAGATTTAGTCTGATTTATAAGTTGACTAGACCACTGACAATAGTGTTGCAAGATAGAAGCTAGATTCTCAGCATTAGACTTAGTAGCTTGTAAGTAGATGATGCTATCATCCGCATAGAAATAATGAGTAATCTTAGGAGCGGAAGACACAATCGAAAAAGGTTTGAGAGTACCTAGCTTAACACCTCTATATATTAAGCGAGATAAAGTTTCAAGGCTTAAAATAAACAAATAGGGGATAAAGGATTTCCCGTCTAATACCATTGCCAGAGAAAATGGGTGGAATAGGAGACCCATTAACTAAAACCTCAAAAGAAACATTTTTGATACATTCAGAAACCTACCTAATCCATTGTGAACTGAAACCAAGACATTTGAATATACTTAACAAGAAATTCCAATTAAGTCTATCATAGACCTTATCAAAATCTAATTTCAAAGCCATCCATCCCTTTAAGCCTTTTTTCCTTTTCCGGAAAGAGTGGAAAATTTCATTGACATGAACGATTAAGAACAAACGTATGTTGACAAGGACTAATGATGCGGTCCAAAAAAAGGCGCGGCCTATTAGCTAAAAATTTTGTAATGATTTTTCAAAACAAAATTACATAAACTAATTGGCCTATACTCCTTAATGTTAACGGGGGATTTTCTTCTGGGAATCAAAACAATATAGGTAGGATTTAGCTCAGGATGAAGACAAGACAACCATCAGCGAAGAAAGATTTCACCATAGAGATAACACTAGGGCCAACGATGTGCCAATATTTTCTATAAAAGAATCCTTGTAAACCATGAGGTCCAGGAGCCTTCATGGGACCCATCTGATTAATGGAAAAACGAATTTCAGATTCTAGTTAAAGCCTGATTATCTTCAGAGTCATGATGGTAGGGAACAAAGATTCAAGTTCATGAGAGTTATCAATGCAATCAACATGTTGATTAAATAAAGAAGTGGAATGAGCAACAATATGACTCTCTAAATCCTCAGGTTGATCAATCCAGTGACCATTACCATCTTTCAACATAGAAATACGATTTTTGTTACGTCTAATCAAAGTAGATGAATGGAAAAAACGAGTATTCAAATCTCCTTCCCTAAGCCATTGGTTTCTAGATTTTTGTTTCCAGTAAAGCTCTCCAGCTTTAAGAAGTTGTAGGTATTCATAAAGTTTCAATGTTAAAGTACCCTTATTACCAATGGTAGGATTCTGCTCAAAAGAAAGCTGAGCATCGGTTAACTGAACTCTAGCATCAGAAATCTGATTTAACAGATGACCAAACACTTGTTTATTCCATTTACGAGATTCAGATTGGAAGTTGCCAACATTTGTTAAAATGGTATCAGACCCACTATAAGAGTTGTCTGAAATCCAACAGTCACTGACAACTTTAGTAAAACGAGGGTCCTATGTCCATATAGCCTCTAGACGATAAGGTCTAGGTTTGCGTTTAATACAAGGATTGGTATCTATAAGCAGAGCGCGATGATCAGAATCATATTAGGAAAGAGTTTTTACCTGAGCCTCTTCGTGGTATTTAATCCATTGTTCATTGGCAAGGACACGATCTAAGCGCTCTCGAATATTAGCCATGCCCGTACGCTTGTTATTCCAAGTCAATCTAGGACCAGCATCTCCAATATCAATAAGATTACAGTGAGAAAGTACCTGTTTAAGCTCCTTGCACTGTCCAGCAGTTAGAGGTTTGCCACCACACTTTTCTCGTGCGTTAAGAAGTACATTAAAGTCCCCAACAGCTACCCAAGGAACTTGCAGAGAAGCTACAGCTCGCATCTCATCCCAGACTATCTTACGGTTGTCGGATTAGGACTATTGTACATTGTCGACAAAATCCATGGTTCCTGAAGTTGAGCAGTAATGACAGCATGGACACCCCAACGGGATTCAGAAACTGCTTGTACATCGACTTCAGAACTATTCCGTAAAAGACATAAACCTCCAGAAAATCCCTCTGGATCCACACAAATAAAGTCTGAAAAACCCAACTGTGAAATAATTCCACTAGCCTGGAAGCTCAACGACCTAGTTTCCAAGATTGCAAGAATGGTAGGCTGATGAGTTCGTATTAGATCTCTAGTAACGCGAATAAAAGAGGGTCGCGAAGCACCACGACAATTCCAAACAACAATCTTCATTGAGAAATTACGATAGAAGTAAGGAATGTCAGCACTGTTAAAACATGAGAGCTCATTCCTGGTTCTCGTGTGTGTCACACATTGTTCCTGATGATTGACATCCTGAAGTGGAGTTAGTCGCCCCATATTAATTGTAACGGCCCATATAAACATCTCTGCTTAAGATTAAACGTGTGTTTAGACAGTAATCACAAAATTTCATTTCTTGTACAGTTTGTTTTAAAATAAATACTAAACAAAAATTACATTAACCAAAAAAGAATAACTGTGAAGCTAGACCTCCGTTTTTAAGATCTCTCAAATACAGTATGTTACTGCGCTAATTACGATTATAATCTTCCAATCTTTAAGAGAGTATTGTAAAGTAATTCATTCCATATATCAGGAATACCAGGCAAACACCAATGGTTACAATCCTGTATGGAATTTTCAGCTGCATCCTTCTCTTCGTCAACGGTTTTGTATACTTTCCGATAAATCGAAGGGTGAGCATCGGCTCGATAATAAGTAAGTCTAGTTATATTGAGATATAAAACAGGAGTCTTCATTCGTCGTACAGCGTCTTCTAGTATTTTCAATTTTGCAGGATACTTTTCTATGTAGTTAGGTTCATCCAAAATTGGTTCTTTTACTCTGTTGCATTTTCCACCCGTATTCCATTTTCCTCCGCTGCACATTTAGCCGTTCATAAGTATGCGGGCAAAAAAACTCATTCTGCACACTACTATAATATAACATAAGGTAGCTGCCAACCGAGCTAAGCATTTTTACCTGAAGTGGGTAACTGAATAGCTTCTGAAAATAACTTGAGTTTTGTTAGAATCAATGTTCTTGTCGATCCATTTTCTCCAAGTAGCAAGTGCTTTCTCGTATGCTTCAAGTACTCCAAGTTTGGGGTATACATGTCTACCCACTTGAAAATAGTTCTCCCTGCATATAAGAAAACCAAAAATGCATCATGCTACAAACCCTTCATCTTGGATATGGATGGGGATATACAGCTATTAACTCACCCTTGTCCAGTTTTGAAATGATTCCACCAATGCCATGAATTGAAGATCATAAAATCAGCATCACGAGATAATGTTGCTAGTTTGTTCATCCAATCCAGTCTTAAAGTCTCTATTGTTTGATTATTTGTAGTATTGAAGTATTTCGATTCACTGACCAGAAATGGAGCATGAACAAAATCTATGTAACAATTATAATCCTACAAAATCAAAAATAAAAACTCAGTGTTTTTACAAGCAAAATCGGTCAAATTTTATACAAGATTGTGATTGTGAAAACTGACCTCGTATTTGATTGAAGCAACTCCTTTTTTCTTGAATTCCATCCTTCCTGAAATCTCATAAACTTTCTTCTTATTCCTAACACTATTCCTTAGCATACAATTTAAAGACTCCCACATGTTTCTATTCAATGAATCCCCAATGAATAGCATTCTTTTTCCTCTCATTCTCTCTAGAAAATCAGTTGCATTTAATCTGTAAAAGAAAAAAAGAAAACCGCCATTAAACTCAAAATTTTAAAACAAACCAACCCATCACAGTAAAAGGGAGTAATTAACGCACCTTAAGACATTGCAATTCTTGGGTTGCCATTGCCATTTCAAGAAATCATTATCCGGTCTCTTATTAAGATAACAATCAAAATCCTTATCAATATATGGACATGAACCTTCAGGATAATATGGTTTTATATCTTCCCTCAGTACCCATTGCCCATCGAAAATATCACATTCTTGTTCCTCATTAGCAGTGGTTATGGTAGTAATATCCGTAGCATTCCCAGTACTATCAATCGCAGTAGTGTTGGTATAATTTCCGAGTTGCGGATCAGAAGAGCTAGCCGTTACGTTATTAACGAGTTCTTCTTCATGAACTCCAAGTACAGGAACCGAAATACCAGTATCGTTGTTGGTGGTTGCATCGACGGATTCTCCATCTCGAATTAACGAGTTATCTCCGGCTTCCGGAGCTGGAGCTGGAGCCGGAAAAGTTGAGTTCTTTTCCAATTCCTCGTTAAAAACAGTTTCATTTGTAAATCCTGTTTTTGTAACATTTGTTTCAATTTGTGATTCTTTTAACAAAGAATCATCACTACTAGTAGCAGTAGAATTCGGATAACAAAAATGCCACGAAATGGAAAATACATTTTGAGAAGATTTAGAGAAACATATATTATTCTGGAAACTAGAACGGTAGGTTAATAATGAAGTTGATTTGAATGGAGAATAGTAACTAAAAAGAAGTGTAAAAACAAGAAATGAAATTCCAACTCCATAACCAACACTTGATATCACATTTCTTTTACTCTTTGAAATGAATATATCAACATACCCAGCAAGCTTAACACTGTTATTATTATGATTATTCTTCATCGAAATCTTCTTCTTGTATCCAATCAAATCTTGATCACTACTAATTTGGATTTGATCAAAAAAACTTCAAGTTACACAAGGAATCATAAAGAAAACAGGAACCAAAATCAAAACTTAGAATAAGGATTATATTCAGATCTCTGTACAATGTTTTTATGTTTTACTATATGTTTAAACAGAAAGCAAAGTGGTGGTTCCCAAGAAGAAACATACTGTATGTATAATCTTAATGGAAGTCTTTCCAAAGTACTGATAGTTTGATAAACAATGTGGAGAATTACTAACTTTAGTGGTGTAATAACACGTGAAGCTCTTCCCACTTGAGACTTTTTTTTTTAAAAACAGCTTCAAGGTGATGGAGAAATATTAGAGAATTTTGCAGCATTGCATGTGGCTTGAGAGGGTTATTTTTCTATTAATTCATCTCTTTTAGTAAATTGTGGTAATCTTGTGTACAACCAGAAGATAATCAACAGTAGTATTAAAACCAATATTTAGTCCCACATTGCACATCCAGGAATCCGACTATCATAGCTGTCGCCTGTCGTTAAGGTAGAAATGTCGGTCGTACTCGTACCATATTCTTATACCGTAAAAAAAAATTAGCATTTGTAATTACATTAATGTAAAACGCTGTGATAGATAAAAGATTTATGGTCACTCATTCCTGCTAGTATTCCGTGGGGTTACACATTGCTGGAGGAAAAAAAATTCACGATGATTTGAAGATAAGTGTAAGAATATATGGCCTGTGTGTAACCGATACATAAAGTTTTTGTTACTTTGTTGAGGCAGTTAGATATCGGGACCTTGATTTTATGTAATGTGAATGTCTCTGTTCTTCTCTTTTGTCTCTCCCTCTCTTTTCTTCGAGCTGTCATTTACCTCTTGTAGATCTTCTGCTCGTATTTTCTTTTCTTTTTTCTAGCTAACTCTTTCTTTCATCAAAATACCCTTATTAAGGCCGGTGCACATCTGAGTGGAATCATTCTGAGGCTATATGCATATGTTCTAATCCAAGTCTCAAGGTTGCTATGGGCGGCTACAAGGGTAACCAAATTCAACGAGGCTACCAAATTATATATGATTGAAGGGTGGTTGAAAATCGAGACCAGTAGTTAACTATCTGGAATTTGGTAACCCCTATTGTAGCCCCTTTAATAGCCTTCTAAAGTTTGAACATCATCTATTTCTTCTATTTTCTTTTGAGTGTGGCCTTGTCCTTGTCACTGATAGAATTAGATATCAGAGTAATGTACAAGATAATATTAGAGTATTGCATAATTGTGTGACGATAAGCTCAAATGAGGGGAAAAAATAATCAGTAGAGTAGACTACAAGATTAGATGCATTAAGAATCTTATACTACAAAAAACTTCTTGCAGAGCAGGTATATATGTTCAAGAAAAAACTCCCATTATTAAGCACACTCAAACAATATAATAGGATTAAATAAAGGCATTGGTTTTTCCTTGTATTAGGTTAGACTAAAAAGGATTAGGCAACCTACTCCAAGCTGTTAAAGCTTTAATAATTATCTGGGGTACTGATGGCGCATTACAGGGGCAATATTCTGACTAAGATTCTCAACGAGGATCAAGTGTTCCAATAATAGTACATTAATCAAAAGTAAATCCGCTCCAACATTGGACTCATTAGTGCCATCTTTATACCTAGAACCATTAATCTTATTCTGTTCGATCGGTATCAACTTTTGCCACCGGTTAATCACATAATTTCATTTCTTCTATATACAATGAGGTTATTAAACAAAGTTCTTATGAACAAAAATAAAAACAGCTATGAAAATGTGTTGGGTATGTATATTTAAAATCATAATTTTGAAATATTATAACAAACTTAGAGAGATAGTGTGGTGGTATTATTTTGGGTTCCCACGTTATAGACTTGGGTTCAAGTCTCACCCCATGCATTTAACTAGGTATATCATATAGCTATACTATTTATCACAAGTTCGGGAAAGCGGGGTCTTGGGAGGTCTGGTGACTCAAAAATAACTTTTTGTAGATTTGACTTTTGGTTTTCAAAAAAACGTTTTAAGAAAATTAAACTCTAATCAATTTTCATTTTTTTTGGTATTATATTCTGCCCGTTTTCTGACTGTTTACAGAAGATTAATTTTGGGTAATTAATCAGAATTTATTTTTATTAAAACTTAATTGATTCTCTTAAACTATTAAAAGGCTGGTTTTGTGAGAAGAGAAATGATTCTGAGCAAGTGTTAGAAAGAGTATTTGTTAGTTCGATTTCTCATAGTGCAGAGAAATCGAACAAGAGAGTATGAACTGTTTTATCCCATAGGGTTTTCGACAAGAATCGACTGCTAGCACACAATCAAGAGGCAGAGTCGCGAAACACCTTAAAGATAGCGACCTAGTCCGCGACTCAGCTGTTTGAAATTTATTTTGTGTGAATTTTCTTATTGTTTCCAACAATTTTAAGGTGTTTCTTTTGCTATGGAGGTTGAAAGAAGCGCGTTGATGAACCAACAAGCCTTTCAAATTTGAAGGGCTGCATTTCAGAAGATGGAAGCTGAAGATGTTCTTTTATCTCAAACTCATGAAGTTGCATATGATTGTGTCAAGTGTTCATCCTGGAACCCTGGTTACTGCTGCTGATAAGACTGCTGCTGCTGCTGATAAAACTGTTGTTGCTGCTACTGATCCACCTCCTACCGGTGGTGCCAAAGATGTTGTTTCCCAAACTCTTGAGGAGAAACAGAAGGCCATTGACAAATGGGTCGATGATGACTTTGATTGAAAAAACTACATTCTTAATGCATTATCTGATGATTTATATGAGTATTATTCAACTTTTGAAAATGCTAAAGATGTATGGGATGCATTACAAAAAAAAATGATACCTAGGAAGCTGGCTCAAAGAAGTATGCTATGAGCCGGTATTTGAGATACCAAACGGTGGATGATACATCAGTGGTTGCACAGGCTCATGAAATTCAAAAAATTGCCCATGAAATTCTGACCGAAGATATGAAAATTGATGAACAATTTCAAGTTTTTGTATTGATTGACAAGTTACCACCTAACTGGAAAGATTTTCGTAATTCCTTGCGTCATAAGACTAAAGAATTTTCTCTTGAAATTTTGATCGTTAAGCTCAGGGTTGAGGAAGAAGCTCGGAAACAAGATAAGAAGGAAGTGATTCTCATTATTTCTAACAATAAGTCTCATCCCAGTTTGAAAACTAAAAAAGGTATATGAAACCTAACCCGAACCAGAAGAAAGGAGGAAGGCCTAATCAAAACAAGAACCAACACCCATCAGAAAATGGACAGAATTCCAATTCTGAGTTTCTTTGTTATACCTGTGGTAAACCAAACCACATGGCTAGGAATTACAGGTTTAACAAGGAAAAGAATAACGCACAAGCTAATGATGTGATAACGTTATAATTTCCATGGTCTCTGATCCAGAGTTCTACATGGTTGGTGGATCTGATGGGTGGTGGATAGACAGTGGTGCTTCGCGTCATTGCTGTTTTGATAGGTCCATGTTTAAGACTTATGCTGAAACCAAGTATAAGAAAGTGTTGTTGGGAGACTCTCACAGCACTATGGTGAAAGGTTCTGGTACGGTAGAGTTGAAGTTTACTTCTGGGAAGATACTCATGCTGAAAGATGTCCTTCACACTCCAGAAATGAGAAAGAACCTTGTTTTCGACTATCTTCTCAACAAGGATGGGTTGTATCAAACTATTGGGTCTGATATTTACACTATAACTAAGAATAAGAGTTTTGTAGGAAAGGGTTATGTTACTGATGGAATATTTAAGTTTAATGTTGATGCTATGAATAAAATTGATTCTTCTGCTTATATGGTTTGCAATTTTAATGTTTGGCATGGTAGGCTTTGTCATGTGGCTAAAAAGCTAGTAAATAACATGACCAAGTTAGGTGTCCTCCCTGAATTTTCTGAAAATGAATTTGAAAAATGTGAATACTGTAGTCAAGCAAAAATAACCAAGACTTCACATAAATCTGTTGTAAGAGAATCCAAACCACTAGACTTAATACATTCTGATTTGTGTAAATATGAAGGTATCCTAACTAGAAATGGCAAGAGATATATCATGACGTTCATTGATGATTGTTCTAATTGTACTTATGTTTATTTGGTGAGCCATAATAATGAAGCTATTGAAAAGTTTAAGATCTTTATTGCTGAAATTGAAAATCAATTTGGTATAAAAATTAAGAGGTTTCGTAGTGATAGAGGAACTGAATATGATTCTGCTCCTTTTACTGAAATTTATCAAACTAATGGCATTATACATGAAAGAACTGCTCCATATAATCCTCAAATGAACGGGAAAGCTGAAAGAAAGAATCGTACACTTACTGAACTTACTGTTGCTTGTTTGCTTAGTTCTGGTGCTGCTTCCCATTGGCGGGGTGAATGTTTTTTGAATGTTTGCCATGTTTTAAATCGTGTTCCCAATAATAAAACCAAGATATCTCCTTATGAAATCTGGAGAGATATAAAACCTAATGTCTCCTATTTTAGAGTTTGGGGTTGTTTATTTTTTGTTAGAAAACCTGATCCTAAAAGACATAAGTTAGAAAGTAGAGCTTATGAATGTGTTTTTATTGGTTATGCTCAAAACAGTAAAGCTTATAAGTTTTTTGACATTAATAATAAGGTAATCATTGAATCTATTGATGTTGATTTCTTTGAAGAGAGATTTCCTTTTAAATCTAGAAATAGTGGGGGTTCTTTACCTAGTGTTTTACTTAGTGTTGATTCCGAACCTAGATTATAAGAACCTAGAAATACAGAAACTAGGATCACTGAAGTTGAACCTAGACGAAGTAAACGGGCTAGGAATGACACAAGAGATCCTGATTTTGAATTTTATGTCATAGAGGAAGAACTTTCTAATTTACAAGAGGCGTTTAGTTCTGCAGAGTCTAGTTTCTGGCAAGAAGATGTAGATAATGAACGGGACTCTCATATGTCTAATGGAACTTGGAGTATAGTAGATTTACCTCGTGGTTGTAAGCCTATAGGTTGTAAATGGGTTTTGAAAAGGAAACTCAAACCTGATGAACAGTAGATAAGCACAAGGCTAGACTGGTTGCTAAAGGATTTAGGCAACGAGAGAACGTACACTTTTTTGATACTTATTCTCCTGTTACTAGATTAACATCTATACGTGTTTTGATTGCTGTTGCTGCTGCTCATAATCTTGTTATTCACCAAAATGGATGTTAAAACTGCTTTTTTGAATGGTGAACTAGAAGAGGAAATTTACATGGAACAACCTGAAGGTTTTGTAATTCCTGGACAAGAACACAAAGTATGTAAGCTAGAAAAATCTCTTTATGGTTTGTAACGAGATCCTAAACAATGGTATGAGAAATTTGATAATTTAATGATTTCAAATAACTCCAGAATAAATGAGGGTGACAAATGCATCTACTATAAATCTGAAAATGATGTGTGTATGATTGTTTGCTTGTATGTAGATGATTTGCTGATATTTGGTTCTAATTTATCTGTTGTCAATGAAACTAAAAGCATGCTTAGTTCGAATTCTGACATGAAAGATTTGGATGAAGCTAGTGTAATCTTGGGAATCAAAATAACTAAGACTAGTAGTGGTATTACTTTAGATCAATCTCACTACATTGAAAAAATTCTGAAGAAGTATGATTATTTTGATTGTAATCCTGTTTGTACTCCTTTTGATCCTAATATGAAATTGTTTAAGAATACTGGAGAAAGTGTTAGACAATCTGAATATGCTAATATAATTGGCAGTCTGCGTTATGCAACTGATTGTACTAGACCAGACATTGCATATGCAGTGGGAGTTTTGTGCAGGTTTACTATTAATCCTAGTTTGGAACACTGGGATGCAATTGATAGGGTTATGCGGTATCTGAAAAGAACCACAAACCTAGGATTACACTATCAGACATATCCCGCAGTCCTTGAAGGATTTAGCGATGCTAATTGGAACACTCTTTTAGATGATTCCAAGGCCACTCGTGGATATGTTTTTACTATTGCTGGGGACGCTGTATCTTGGAGATCAAAGAAACAGACAATTATAGCTCAATCGATGGAGGCTGAATTGATGGCACTAGAAGCAGCTAGTGAAGAGGCGGGATGGCTGAAGAGTCTGTTGTCAGACATTCCAGTATGGGAAAAACGGATACCAGCCACTTTGATCCACTGCGATAGTACCGCGGATATTGGAGTAGTAGAGAATTGTTATAATAACAATAAGAATCGACAGATACGTCGAAAGAACGACACAGTTAGAGAATTTCTCACAACTGATGTTGTCAGAGTAGATCACGTAAGGTCTGAAGGAAATATAGTTGATACTTTGACGAAAGGATTAGCAAGAGAAAAGGTATGGAATATCTCTAAAAGTATGGGATTTTTTCCCGTGAGAAGTTGAGTCATTTGTAATGGATACCCAACCTAGAAATAGGTTCAAAGGGACTAGACGATGTTACAAATGATATGATAGAGTCATGCATTTCCATAGCATGATATCCTGAAGTGGGAAACATGTTGAGTTTTTGTTTTTTTTTAACTCTTAATGAAGTCTATATATCTTAAGTTAGAGTGGGATACACAGGAGTATCCTTGATAGACTCACCTATACGAATGTGAAGGTGTGGCCGCCTTCTATGAGAAATTGGGCATTTCTCTAGATCATTTGTTAAAAAAAAGGGATAAGCACATGGCCTTAATGTGCGAACTTAAGGACTTTACTCTAGATATAGTTGTGTGTGTTCAATAATCTAATATTAGTTAGAGTTCAAGACGCAAGTCACTATAGTCACCTGGTACTTAGAAAGTTTAACACTATGCAGAGGTTCAAGTCGAAAGACACCTTTGCAGATGCACAACTATACAACACTTGCTCAATGTTTTGAAATATAAGTGGGGGATTGTTAGAGGTATGTATATTTAAAAACATAATTTATAATATTATACCAAACTTAGAGAGATAGTGTGGTGGTATTATTTTGGGCTCCCACACTATAGACTTGGGTTCAAGTCTCACCCCATGCATTTGACTAGGTATATTTTATATCTATACTATTTATTAAGTCCGGGAGAGCTGGGTCTTGGGAGGTCTGATGATTCAAAAATAACTTTTTGCAGATTTGACTTTTGGTTTTCAAAAAACGTTTTAAGAAAATTAAAGTCTAATTAATTTTCATTCTTTTTGTATTATATTCTGCCCGTTTTCTGATTGTTACAAATGATTCAAAAATAACATTTTGCAGATTTGACTTTTGGTTTTCAAAAAACGTTTTAAGAAAATTAAAGTCTAATTAATTTTCATTCTTTTTGGTATTATATTCTGCCCGTTTTCTGATTGTTACAAAAGATTAATTTTGGATAATTAATCAGAATTTATTTTCATTAAAACCTTATTGATTCTCTTAAACTATTAAAAGGCTGGTTTTGTGAGAAGAGAAATGATTATATTTTTTGAGTGATTCTGAGCAAGTGTTAGAAAGAATATTTGTTAGTTCGAACAAGAGAGTGTCAGTTGTTTTATCCCATAGGATTTTCGACAAGAATCGACTGCTAGCACACAATCAAGAGGCAGAGTCACGAAACACCTTAAAAATAGCGACCTAGTCCACGACGCAGCTGTTTGAGATTTATTTTTTATGAATTTTCTTATTGTTTCCAACAAAATGTAAAGTTGAAAGGCACACTACACTAAAGTACTCTAATATATGATTTTCTTGATTATTAAGATCATAATTTACCGATCTTTAATAGAGAAGTATAAAGTAATTCGTTCCACACATCAGGAATACCAGGTACGCACCAATGGTTACAATCCTGTACAGCCTTCTCGGCCGCATTCTTCTCTTCTTCAGCTGTGTTGTGTTTTCTACCATAAATTGAAACGTGCCCATCGGCTCGATAATAAGTAAGTTTAGTTACATTTAGATATAAAACAGGCGTCTTCATTCGTTTTAGAGCGTTTTCGAGTATTTCCACCTTCAAAGGATACTTTTCTACGAAATTGGTTTCGTTTGAAATTGGCCCTGTTTCTCTGTTGCATTTTCCACCGGTATTCCATTTGCCTCCACTGCATATGTAGTCATTCAGAGTTAATATTTAGGATAATGTAGTAGGGCGCAGTTTTAAGTTTTAGACCAAACTGAACTTTTGGTAATGACAGTACTCAAACTGTAGATCACTGTCAGTGGAGTAATAACCTAGGGGCTGCAACAGTGTAACCCCCAAGCCACCCCCTAGTTCCGTCACTGGGTTATCTGTGGTACAAAAATAGGCTTGATATAGACCGGCTGCTAGGGAGGAGGCAATTTCCCAATGGCCTCCTTCCGTAACGCTTGTACGCACAATTGACTATTTATGCATCTACGTTGTCGTAGAAATAGATCAGATTGGTATTATGAGGTTTACCTGAAATGGGTATCGGAATATCCTCGAAAAACAACCTGGGTTTTGTTAGAGTCGATATTCATGTCAATCCATCTTCTCCATGTAGCGAGTGCTTTTTCGAATGCTTTAAGTACATCTAGCTCCAGATATACTTTATTACCTTCTTGGAAATAATTTTGCCTGCATATGAACAAAAACAATCATTTGATGTACAAGAAACAAGCTAGCCAACGGACACCCTACAGTCCTATATCTGCAATGGCGGTGGAGCCAGGATGGATAACCGTTATGGAGGGCCGAAAAAGTGATCTCTGTCACGGCCCCGCAAACTTGGGATGGAGGAAACACAAACAACTTTGTTCCTTGGGAGCAAACTTGGCCAGCAGATAAGGGGGCAATTCGCCCCTGCCGGCTCCACCGAAAAACAATTGTCATTGTAGAATGATATATGATTGATAGATCACTGTTAACTTACCCAGTTTTATGATGATTCCACCAGTGCCATGAATTAAAGATCATGATATCAGCATCTCGAGATAATGTTACTAGTTTTTCCATTTTATCCAATCTTAAAGTGTCCATTTTTTTCTTAGTTGTCGTGTTGAAATATGTTGATGGACTCACCAAAAATGGAGCACACACCCATTCAATGGAACAGTTATAATCCTAACAGATCAAAAATCGAAAGTTAAATCCAAGCTGACTGGTTTAAAATCTCAAAGATAAGATAGTGATAATTAAATGATTAATGTAATTTTATAGCAGCTTACCTCAAATCTGACTGAATACATTCCTGTCTTCTTGACTTTGATGTCAACATTCCAAAGCATACAAACTAGAGATTCCCACATATTCCTATTCAATGAATCCCCCACAAATACCATTTTCTTTCCTCTCATTCTCTCCAAGAAATCACTTGTGTTTAATCTGCAAACATCAAAGAAAATTCAGATAAAGATTCAAGCTTGTTTGCTATACTATTTAACAATCGCAGGGCCAGGTATACATTTACCTTGAGATATTGCAACCATTGGGCTGCCATTGCCATTTCAAGTAATCATTATCTGGTCTCCTATTACGGATACAATCGTGACGGCTATCAACAAATGGACAAGAACCAACTGGATAATATGGTTCCCTAGCTTCTTCCCTTAATACCCATTGACCATCAAATATATCACATTTTTGCTCTTCTTCAGTCGTCCTACTACTGTCCTCTCCAAGCTGCAGATCAGAAGTGCCGCTTGTCATGTTTTTCTGGTTTCCTTCTAGTACTTCTTCTTCTTTAACAGATAATTTATCTCCAACTTCTTGAACCAAAATACTTGAATTCTTGTTCAAATTACCATCAATAAAGATAGTTTCATTTTTCACTCCCACATTTGAGATTTCTGTTTCTTTGTCGTGCAACAAAGAAACATTTCCAGACGTGTTTTGCAACTCTGACGTGGCATTATAAGAAGGTGTAGAACTAGTAGAATTTGGATGACAAAGGAACCAAGGAGATATGTAAATTCCATTTTGAAATGATTTAGAGAAACAAATTCTTTTATGAAAACTAGAATGATTCAGTAATGATGATGGTTTTAATGGAGAGTAGTAATTGAAAAGAAGTGTAACAATAAGAAGCGAAATTCCAACTCCATAACCAATACCTGATATCACATTTCTTCTACTTTTTGAATGTAATGTGTTCGTGAAAAAGAAATTATCGAAAAACTCAAGCTTAGAATTCTGCAACATCATCGACAACTTCTTCTTAATCCTCAACTGAGTACACTAACCTGAAACCATTCAACTTCTTCTACCTAGTATATATCGACAGAAACGAAACAAAACGAGCAAAGAACTAAGAAAAGTGTTTAATTGGTCACACCCGTAGTTGCATTGCTGTTGAAATGTTATTATGTAAATTATGAGTAGTAGTTAGACAAAACAACTTAACATAATTGGAGAGACAATAAACTAATGACGGAGTTCTTCAAACATGCATGTAAAACAATGGATGGAAGTCTAACTCTAACCAACTTAATAATAGAGAAGGCCTCCATTCTCCGATAGTTCGATTAGCAGTCGCACTCTCATAATTAGTTACTGCCAGATCAAGCCAACATTCATGATCATCGGACTTTGTTTGTCGAATCAGTTGAATTAAACTGCAAGTGGAATTTATTTATTTATGTATGCATGTTGAATGTAAATGACTATTTAACCATGAAGTATACTTTGGAGTATATACGATGGGATGAGAGAGTTACGGCTAAGAAATGTCTTTCCAGGAATCGAATAAAAGATTCTTAATATCTACTAGCATGTGATGAACTAATTAAAGAACACATAAAATAATGCATTAGGTAAACTAATCCAACTATCAATTAGTATCAAGCCATTTCTTTCATCATATTTCTCGGGGCTCCGACTTTTTTTTTTTTTTTTTTTTGAAACATAAGCGGGATAAGAAGACCAGTCAAAAGAAAGAAAATAATGAGAAAGCAAAATAAAAAGTTATGCTTCTCGAAATTCAGCTCTGACTTTTCAACCGCTAAGCGACTATATCAATTAAGGGCAGAAATTCGGTCTTCTATGTATATCTTATTTCAACCTCATTTCAACTTACATCTTTTTTTTGCGCCTCTCACCCATTTCTTCTAATCCCCTTTAAATCTCTTATAATTATCGGTAATATGAATTTTGGTTTTAACTTGGAGGGACGAGTTCATGCAGATCTTATATACAGCCGAAAATAAAAATTAGTTGCCCAAAAAATTATGAATAAGTAAATTCAAAAAGTCTGACTTTTTGTGGAGAATTATTTAAACAATTAGACGAACACGAAATTCTTATTGTAGACACCGAAACAATAAATAAGCAACAAGTTAAAGAAATCAATGAAAGATATAATAGTTATACCTCGTTAAACTGGGGGTTGCACGAATTAATTTTGGGCTACTGAATTTAACCTCATCCATGGGAGGTGGATAAGTGGTGTTTAAATATGATAACAGTACTAGATTTTCCTAATCCTAGAAATAACGACATATGTCGCCCTTTTTTTTTCTTTGAAACCGAAAGAGCATGCCTAAATTGCTATTACACGTGGGTATCTTGTACCCACAGAGTCATTCAATAGAATTCGATTGAGAAAATGTGGGATTGCTTGGTCCCATATTGTTGTTGATAAGTTTCATGTTTGGCTTCCGTTTGTTGCATAGTTTGCCAGATCATCATCTGCTTGATTCCCTTCCTTGTAGTTGTGTTGTATAGCGCAATGAGAAATTTGTCGCATTCCCTGTTTTATTTCGGTAATCATTTCTGTGATATATATACCACGGAGCTTCGGCCTTGTTTTTATAAAGTTCATCATATTTTCTGAATCCGTCTCGAAGATAAATTTTGGTCATTGTCTCTCAGTTGTTGTCCTCGTTTCTAGCAGAGTTGTCCACGTTTCCGTTATTAGTGTTGTAGTTATTCTTAAGGCTGCGTGAGACCCATTACAATTTGAGCACTCGAATCCCTGCAAATAAAACCTTCTCCCACCATTCGGGGATGTCCCCTAGCATCCCCATCCATATTGATCTTTATCCAATCCGGATCCGAATTAGCCCAGCCTGCTAATATAGTTGGTGTTGCTCTGATATTGGTTGAAGTGACACTAACTGGTGGTTTCCCATGAATAACCGGGGGCAGAAACGTTTTTGCGCATTTGAATTTCTGATGTTTCTTAAGGTTTGTGCCAGGATATTGTCTGGGGTTTTATGGTGTTGATTGAAAACTAATTCATTTTTGGACGTCCATAGGTTCCTGGAAAAGAAAACAGAAAGCTGATAGAAAGGGGTTGCGACCAGAGTCTTGAAGAATTTGTGAAATCGTTGTTTGATTGTTTATAGTGATATGGGAGCTGAGGTTGTTTGTTTGGTTTTTTGATAGGCGAGATACAAAGAAAAGAAAACTAAAAGAGGATACAAAGGAGGTGAGGCCAAAGTCTTGCAGAATTCGTGAAATGGTTGTTTGATTGTTTATAGTGATATGGGAGTTGAGGTTGTTTGTTTGGTTTGTTAATATACGAGATATAAAGAAAGAAAAACTGAAAGCTGATACAAAGGGAGTGAGTCCAGAGTCTTGCAGAATTTGTGAAACGTTGCTTGATTGTTTATAATGATATGAGAGTTGAGGTTGTTTGTGAAAAACGGCGGTCTAACAACCTCACCCAATATTTCGCTTAGCAATCTGTATGGACTAACTCCAATATACTTTCAAGAGAATCAACTAGACAGTCATACTCAATCTTAAGAAAAATATATCAAAGAGTTATATCTCAATCTCTCAATTTAATCTTCAATCAAACAAATAAATAATTTGCGAGCCTGATTGGATATAAGAGATATAACTTGAACGGTACCAAAAATCAAGGTTCAAGGATCAATCAATTTCAATCAGCAACCAAAAGTTGGATTTACCAATTGATCGATTCAACGCACAACCTGTGATATTTCAATTATATAACAAAATATAATGCGGAAAAGAAATAGCACATACACCAAAAGTTTTGTTAACAAGAAAACCGCAAATGCAAAAAAAAAAAACCCGGGACCTAGTCCAGATTGAACACCATAATGTATTAAGCCGCTACAGACACTAGCCTACTACAAAATAACTTCGTTCTGGACTATAGTTGAACCCTAATCAATCTCACACTGATTCAAGGTGCGGTTGCGTTCCTTACGTCTCTGATCCCAGCAGGATACTATGCACTTGATTCCCTTAGCTGATCTCACCCACAACTAAGAGTTTCTACGACCCAAAGTCGAAGACTTCAGAAAAGTATATATGAATAGATAAATCTGTCTCCCACATAAATACCTACGAGTTTTGTTCCGTCTTTTGATAAATCAAGGTGAACATGAACTAACTGATATATCGTACTTATATTCCCGAAGAACAACCTAGAAATATCAATCGCCTCACAATAATCGATTAAAGAAACAAGATATTGTGGAATCACAAACGATGAGACGAAGGTGTTTGTGACTACTTTTCTATCTTTCCTATCGGAGATGTAAATCTCAAGTCAATCTTACGATTGCACTCAAAACAATAGAAACTGCAAGATCAGATCAGGCAACTACAGAGAAAGTAGTTGGGTCTGTCTTCACAATCCCAATGAAGTCTTCAAGTCGTTAACCTACAGGGTTTCGTAAAAAACCTAAGGTTAAACGAGAATCGACTCTATCTTATACAACTAGTATCACACACGAGGTGTGGGGATTAGGTTTCCCAGTTGCTAGAGTTCTCCTTTATATAGAATTCAAATCAGGGTTTGCAATCTAAGTTACCTTGGCAACAAAGCATTCGATATTCAGCGTTAGATGAAAACTTGATTAGATTCAAGATAATATCTTTCAACCGTTATATTGAACTTAGATTGTTATACACAAATGAAATGTAACTTCATTTAGGTTTGAGTAGCCGTACCTAAACGTGTACACTTAGTTGGTTCAAAAATAGTTAACCAATGGTTAGCCATATGAGAACTTTCATATCAACCTTATTCATCTTCATCATAACTAGTTCAAATGACTCAAATGAACTAGTTAGAGCTTTGTTCAATTGCTTAGATCTTATAGAAGTATACAAGACACAATCGAAGCAAAATCGGTTTTGATTCACTCTAATCGATTCATAAACATTATAGCCACGGTTTCCAAAGATTGCGTTCCGTATTATATAAATGTTTTAGTTCATGAATAAACGATTTTAGAAAGTAACCTACTTAAGTATGCAAACGGGTACGCGTACTTAAGTAACCGGATTGAGTTTTTTTTCACTTTCAAACTCCAGCAGAAATTCACGGACGTGAACTTTCCGCCAGTATGCGTACGGGTACGCATACTCACCCGGATTTCCAAGAACCTCCAGTACGCATACGGGTACGCATACTTTGGGTTCCCGGTTTTGGACTTTTATACAAATGTGAGAACACACTATATTTATATCCAAAGATGGTTACATGTTCTAAACTCTCATTTCAATCATTGAAACTTTCTTAGAGGATGTTATATAGTTGTTATTCACAAACTATTTTTCATCAAAGCGATTTTCAAGTTATTGAAATAATCAACATGACTTTCATCACGAGTAAAGATGAACTTGGCCAAAGAGAAAGCTTACCAACACATATTTCGAGAAATAGATAAGTGAGATAAACTCGGCTCGAAATAGCAAATGTGCATGGTCGAAGTCTATATAGCAATACGACTGTGTCTCAAAATAGGAGATAAAATATATAGACTTTTGAGTGATAGATAATTTCAAGTCTCCACATACCTTTTGTCGATGAAGTCCACAAGTTCCTTGAGTAGTTCTTCGTCTTCAATCGGTGAACACGTGGAGTCTAGAGTTCAACTACACTTACTATCCTAATCCGAGACTTAGCTATAAGTAGACTAGAAATCAAGACTTATAGTTTTGGAAACTAAACTTGACAAAAAAGTTTGAGATAGCAACGTTTGCGAGTTCGACCGAGTAGTGCTCTAACTATATCCACCTTTGTCAGTTTTAGTGACAAAACTATCAATACATATGGAATACAAAATAAATAAACTTTCTAGCTTCTCATCCAAATGCTTGATCTCCTTGGTTCTTCAACATTACTCGAAAACTTCGTCACTTCCAAGTACTCCAATGATTCTAAAGATGTTCAGTTCAGCATCATCGTTGTTGAAGATCCGAAGCCATAATAATGAGAAAAAAATAGCTCTCAATTATTGTTATACAGTGTCATAGTATTATTACACAGTATCAAAGTTCAATTATATCAAAACTTCGACAACAATAATATGGTGATATGTATCACTCCCCCTTAGTCAATACTTCATATCACATGAAAACCACTCCCCCTTACATAATTATCCGAAAACCACATGTATTTGTAGTGTGAACTACACATTAATTCTCCCCCTTTTTGTTAATAAAATTGGCAAAGGTACGAAAATTAGGGGGATCCTAATGAATTTTCCATAGAGATACTTCATGACCAAAAGAAAGTAAATATCAAATTTTTTAGTTGCAATCATATAGCCGAAACTAAATGCATTTATCCGAGACTTAGCTATAAGTAGACTAGAAATCAAGACTTATAGTTTTGGAAACTAAACTTGATAAACAAGCTTGAGATATCAACGCTTGCGAGTTCGACCGATCAGTACTGTAAAAGTTTGTTTGGTTTGTTGATAGACGAGATAACAGTTTATTTCAGGTAGATAATGTTATTGGGAGGTGAATAAGCATGTGCTCCGTTGTTTCTGGTTCGGCGTTGCACCTGAGCATTGGTTGGTGAGATTGATGCAGTGTAAAATAGAATAGGAAGACATTCATCTATATATTTCCACAAGAAAAGATGTATTATTGGTGGACATGATAAGTTCCACAAGAATTTGTCGGGTGGGAGGGGGTTTAGGCGGTAATGGTTGTCTTGTTGTATTAGACAATTGTAGCCACTGGAAGTGGTGTATTTTCCGGACTTTGAGTGCGGGCATAGGATTTTATCCATAGGCCTGTCTAGAGGAAGGTGTATGTTTATGATGTGCTCGACAGTAGCAGTAGGGAGGTTATTCAGGTGTTCATAATTCCAGTTTTGGATGAAAGGGTCAATGAGATCAACTACTGATTGGATTGGGTAGCATTGGACGGGGTCAAGGTTTTGATATTGAGGTATCCAACTAGCTTGGGTAGGTGTGTCTAAACCGTTTCTGATACGATAGAAGATGAGTTGTTATGGGGTAGGCATGAGGGAGGCCATTTGTTTCCATTATGGGCTAGAGGATGAAGGAATGGGTGTTATTTTTTGGAAGATCGGTTGATTTTGTAGATACTTCTCATTGTATAATCTGAAGAAGATAGAATTAGGTTAGTCGTGAATGTTCCAGATTTTTTTCATGATCAAGGATTTATTGTGATGGGTACTTTTCTTTATGCTGAGGCCCCCCTTTTCAATCGTTTTTTTTAGCTTGATCCATCCTAAAGGTTGGAGTTTTTTAACTGATGTGTCATGGCCTCAGAGAAAATTCCTAGCGATTCGATCTATATGATTGTGAACATGGGTGGGGAACAATTGTGTTTGCATAAGGTGGTTTGAGGTAAGTATTAAGGAGGTTTTAATGGGTACTAACCTTCCAACATGAGTAAGACATTTGGTCAACCATCCTTGGGCCTTTCATGCCAAACGTTGAAGCAATGGGTCGAATATGTGACTGGAGCTTCTCCCGTGTTTGAAATGTACTCCCAGGTATAATGGTGGGGTTGACGATGTTGGCATGTCAAAGAATTGTTGAATAACGTCCAACTTATGTTGTTGTAGTCTTGGATAGTGAATTATTATTGATTTTGATGTGTTGATTACCTGGCCCGCTGAAGAGATTTTGATGTGTTGATTACCTGGCCCGCTAAAGAGTTTTAGGAATGGAATAGTCTCTTGAGGTGATCACTGCTTTCCTGAGATGCCTTGTAAGTGATTAGGTGGTCGTCTGCATATATTAAATGCAATATAGGCGGAACCTTTTGAGAGATGTTTAGCCTATTACAAGATTTTGTGCTTCCAGATTGCCATGGTTTGTCAAAAGGATTTCTGCACATATTATGAAAATATATGAATATATAGGATTTCCCTGTCGAACGCCTCTCGTAGGGGTGATGTATCCATGAGGGGTACCATTGGTGTTAATTGAATATGTAACTATAGTGAGACACAACATAATGTGATCTACAAATATGGTTGGAAATTCCATTTTTGGTAAATGTTTTTTTGATGAAGCCCCAATATAAGCTCTTATAAGATTTCTTTATATCCATTTTAAGGGATACTTTTGGATCTTTGGTAAGTGCGGAATTTCAATATGATTGAATAGTTATCTAGCAATTGTTATGTTTTCACGTATTGATCTTTGTGGCACAAAAGTGCTCTAGTATGGACTTATGGGAGGAGATGGAGGATTACTACTCATTTTTTCAACCAAAACCGAATCACAAATAACAGGTTTGTGGAAATTTCTTTGAATCGACGGCGACAAGGAAGAGGGAAGATGAGAAGAAGATGAGCCCTCTAAAAGTTATGAGTTTGTGAAAAATTAAATGTAATGAGTTTGTTATAATTTAAATTTATTTTGTTTTGTTAAGGATTTAGTTAGGTTATATATATAGGTGGTTATTAGTGTTAGAGCACTACTCGGTCGAACTCGCAACTGTTGCTATCTCAAGCTTGTTTGTCAAGTTTAGTTGATGAAAATTATATACTTGATTTCTAGTCTACTTATAGCTACGTCTCGGATTAGGATAGAATGTGTAGTTGAGCTTTAGACTTCACAGTGTTCACCAATTGAAGAAGAAAATCTACTGAGGAGCTTGAAGGAACTTCATCATCAAAAGGTATGTGGAGACTAAAAATTTTCTATCACTCAAAAGTCTATTCTATTCTATCTTCTAATGAAACTAAGTCGTATAGCTATATAGACTTTTACATTATACACATTTGATATGTCGAGCTAAGTTTATCTCGCTTATCTATTACTATAAATATATGTTGGAAGATTTTTTATAAAGTTATGTTCATCATATTCTTGACGAGTTTAATTGGAAACAATCTATTTGTTGGAATATAAATATTAAGTCAAAAGATGATAATGTGAAAATTACCTTGAACATCTTAAGTGATTTGTGTGAGACAGTCATTTGATGTTATCTTGGGAAGTTTCGTATTGATCATTCGATCACTTGAAAATTACTTGAAGCTAATGGTATGTGTGAGATTACCATTTTCGTCTTCCAAGGATGTTTCAATGATTTAAATGAAAGTCTAAAACAATCACCCATGTCTGGATACAACACGGTATGCATACCTAGTATGTGAACTATATTGTGATGATTCAGGTCCGGAACTGTACCTAGTATGCGAACGGATTTACCTGAGAAGGTCCGAAACTCTTTTTTTCGAACCTAGTATGCGAACATGTTTACCTTAGTTGGGTATGGAACAGTTTTCGTGAACCGGATTTGTGAACGGCTTGACTAGGCCAAGGTATGGAACTGCTGTTCGCGTACCAAGTTTGCGAACATAGTGGTAAAGTTCTCAAATCGGTTTTGTATGATTCTCATACCCATGAACTAAAATATTTATGGTTTAAGGAATGCAATCTTTGCAAACCGTGGCTTAATGTTCATGAATTGATTCTTGTATAAGTACTTTGTACGATTACGAATCAAACCAATTTCGATTCAATTTTTTCATATATATTTCTATGAGATAGTGACCAACTGAACAACTCAATTTGAAACACCATTAGATTCATTTGATTATCTTTCATGTTTGATTGATCTTCATATTTGATCTAGAAGTGTTAAATGAATACGGCTAAGACAAAAGTGTTCATATGGCTAACTTCGGTTAATTGTTATTGAGCCAACTTAATATACACATTTAGGTACGCTAACCCATATCAAAATTTAAGTATATTTCATTTGTGTGTAACAAGATAAGACCATCTAACGTTGTAAATTGATTGCTTAATTTCTAAGCAGACTTAGCTAGAATCTTAAATCTAGAGTTGATCTAACGGTGAATATTGAATGATTTGTTACGAAGCTATCTTAGCTTTGATTGTAAGCAACCCTGATTTGAAAAACTATATAAAGGAGAACTCTAGCAACTGGAAAACCAAATCACGGAACTTTCCTGTGTCCTAGTTGCAAACTAGAGTTGATTCTCCTTTAACCTAGGTTTTTCCAAAACCATTATTAGGTTAACGACGTGAAGACTTTATTTGGGATTCGTTAAGCCAGATCCAACTATTTTCCGTAGTTGCGTATTATGATCTTACTTATTATATCGTATTGAGTTTTATCTTCTCTAAGATTTATCTCCGATGGGTAAGATATAAAAAGTAATCACAACAGTTCTTCATCTCAGACTCTTGTGATTCCGCAATAACGTTTCATGTTAATCAGTTGGGTTATTGTTAGGTGACTAATATTTCTAGGCTGCTTTTCAGAAGTATAAGACCGGATTATTAGTTGGTTCCTGTTCACCTTGATTTTCGTATCAAAAGACGGAACAAACAGAATAAAGGATAGACATATCTGTGGGAGACAAATTTGTTTATAAGTCTTCGACTTTGGGTCATAGCAACTCTTAGTTGTGGGCGAGATCAGCTAAGGAAATCAAGTGCGCAGAATACGGCGTGGTTCTAGAGGTGTAAGGAACGCGACTATACCTTAATCGGTGTGAGACTTGGTTAGGGATCAACTACATTCCAGTATGAAGTTAACTTGTAGTAGGCTAGAGTCTGAGCAGCTTAATGCAGTGTAGTGTTCAAATCTGGACTAGGTCCCGGGGTTTTTCTGCATTTGCGGTATCCTCGTTAATAAAATTTCTGGTGTCTGTGTTATTTCTTTTCCGCGTTATATTTTTTTATATAATTGAAATATCACATGTTGTGCGTAGTTCAATCAGTTGATAAATCCGACCTTGTTTGTTGGATAGAACTTGATTGACGCTTGGGCATTGGTCTTTGGTACCTTCCAAGTTACTTCTCATATCAATCAGGCTCGTGGATTTATATCTGTTTGATTTGCTGATTATATTGAGAAAGAGATAAAAACTCTTTGATATAATTCTTGATTGAGTCTCGCTTTTAAGTTGGTGCTCTCGGAATTAAATTAGAGTTTAGTCCAGATTGTCGAACGAATTATTGGGTTGTTATACCCTCGCTTTTTCAATTGGTATCATAGCATGCAAACACGCTAAGACCTCGTAAGTCTGTGTTTGTAGCAATATGACTCTATGGACAGAAGTGTTATCTCTAGTAAACGCATCACCAGGAATATAAATTTTGTTTCTATGGAATCTATTAAAGAGAAAGACTTGTCCGACTTAAATATAGATGAACATCTTGTTCCGACGAAACATGCAAATATTAATAAGTGTTATTCATTTTACCTTACTGATGAGTCTTGACTCTGAAGTAGAAAGGGAAGCATCCAAAGGAAGTGCAGCAATTCTAAGACAAGCTGGAATTCAATCCACTGAAGTTGATAGGCTGAAACACAAATTCGATATGCTTATTAGTATGGTTAATGACCATGACTCTAAATTAATGATTCTCCGTGACGAAAAGGACAAAGTAAGCTTATCTAGAAATTTACTAGAGGCCAAACTGGAGGAGAATGCTTTAGAGATTAAACAGTTATTGAGTAAACTCTTTATTCAATGCAAGGTTTATTTTGAAGAGTCCACCATACCTATTGCTTCTGACAAAACTGAGGTGTTAGAAAACATGACTTCTTATTATCGTGGTTCTCTAACAAAATCAGTTTTTGAAGCCGAGTTGCAATCCCTTGCTATCACTAAAGATGTGCTTACAAATTCCTAAAATCAAGGAACTACTGCATCTCACGGGAGGTTGAAAACTTCTAATGATTTTGTTAAACCTACTCTCTCTAATCATTATGGTGATCATAAAGTATGTTTCTTTTATGACACAAAGGAACATGTTCGACGGAAGTGTAAATTAAGGTTGGATGATAAGCATATTGATCGACTCCAACATATGTTAGATTTAATACTCAAATATGTAACTAACATTCATATGTCTAAACTAATTGGTTTTAGAACTCACCCTGTGAGAACTTCTAGGAAAATCAGTTCAGTTTGCTCTTCTAATATTCGAACTTGTAATAGTAGATTTTACACGAATCGGTCAACCAGGTTTCAAAAGAAGCCTTATCAAACTAGTGTTGGGGATGGTTTTCAAGGTGTGAAAGAAAACTACAATGGAGCTATGAAGGGTAACTTAAATCTGATAATTGAAGGGTACAAAGATCTTATCAATAGGTTGTCAAAATCCTCCAAACAAACTTCTCCAGGTAAGGATCCAAACTTAGTCTCATATTTTGATGATAATAAGTTTTATGATGATTTTCCACATCAAAAAGGGTTTCCTAAAAAAAAAAGAGGTTTAACCACGAATATTATTCATTTGATGAGCATAAAGCTCATACTTGTGTTAATTAACAAGGTTGAAATCTTAGAAAAATCATGTTGAGTAAGATTTGCTAATGATCGGGTATACTTGATGGAAAAATTGTCTCTGTTTAGTCAAGCTATTTTCTTTTCGTTCATGGATTGACTAGTGTCTACAGACAAGCTTGCATGAGTATTTTATTTTGGATAAAGTTTACTCCAAAAAAAATTTTGTATATCTTAAGTTGATTACAAATAGGTTTTTTGCGAATCTTGTGCTCTAAATTTTTCTCTTGTGAGAACATAAATTTATGGAGCTAAGATTCGTGAAACGAAATTTTCACTTAGCAAAAATTCTTTGTAACTTTCCAAGTTACAAATGGATTGTTACAGTATCTTTAAAAGTTCTTTTTTGGTCTGGTGGTAGGCCCGGAGATGGGTATAAAAATTAAGCGTAATAAAAACGCGGGCCTACAGTAATACCGCAAGTGCACGGTCGTCGGTTGTAGCTCGTGCAAGTACGGGTCGATCCACAGAGACTGGGTGTGTTTTGCAGTGTATAGCTATTTTGGGTTCTAGTTGCTATTGTTGGGCTTTGGATACCAATGGATTTTGGTAACCAATGGGTTATGATTGTACTTTGGGCCTTTGAGTTCTTTGGGAATGAACTGGGCTTTAGCTTTAGCCTATCAGTACACTAGGCTTTTGGAGAGAACTGTGGACTGGGCTTAACAGTTCACTTGTGAACTGGGCTTGGTAGTGAACTAGGCTTTGGCCTTTAACCTAAACTGTGGCTGGGCCTTAATGAAATGGGCTTTAGTTTGTACAAACAATGGACAGTGGGCTTAGAACTGAGCTTGGGCTTTTGGGATTGCTGTGAGCCAAGCTCAGTTGCAGCAGCAGCAGCAGCAGCACAAGGCAAAGAAGAAGGAAAACAGCAGTACTGCAGCAGCAAAGCTGGAGAAAACAGCAGCAACAGCAGCAGCAGTGCAAAGAAAGCAGCTGCACAAGCACTGAGTAGCAGGGTAGGGAAGCAACAACAGGGCAAAAGCAACATCACAAGGGCTTCTGGCTTAGTAGCAAAAGAGGAGTGTAAACAGTGGCTCTAGGCCAAATTGGAAGCAAACCAGAGAACAAAAGAATGGCAAAAACAGCAAAGATTAAACAGACTAAAAACTAAACAGCAAAAGAAAGATGACAATGAAGAAAACAGTGTGAACAAGATAAATGAACCAAGGCCTAAGGCCAAGGGCAGGGATGTGGAGAAGAAGTAACAAAGCAAAGCTAAGGCATTCATCTAGAGTGGGAAGAGAACTAGCTTGCTCATTGTCACTAGTGAGCACTAGTTTCTCCCCACTACTCAATCAACACAATGCACCCAGGTTTTAACTTATCATTCCATTAAACTAACATTACATGGACACAATCATCAACAGGAACATGCACATTTAACAGGAACATCAACAGAATTATCATTAACAGGGGACAAACATTAACAATGAACAAAATTAACCTAAACAGGATACTAACATAACATTTGCAAAAAAAATCAAAACAATTAAAATTAAACTGACATAGGACAGTGAAATTGATAAAGACAGTGAAATTGAAAATCAAAAGAAATTAAGAGTAGACATTAACATGGAATTAACATTTAACACTAACAGGAAATTAAAATTGAAACCCTAAATTGAAATTTAATTGAAATTTAAGAACTGAAATTAAACCTAAACTAACCCAATTTCGGGGGAATCTCGGCTAGCCCAAGAACACCCCTCACACGTTCTACACCATGAGCTATTTATACTTCAAAAGCCCCAATAATTTACAAACCCTAAAATTAAAATTATGTATTTTCAATTCCGAAATTGCTCACCAAATCCGCTGAATTGGTGGTGACCCATGCCTCTTTTCTTCTCTCTCGGTCCTTCTCTGCCTCCAATTGCGTCAATTTCTCCCTAATTCGAGGTGTTTTATCAACCCTCACCTAGGTCAGTTGGTGAGAGGAGTTAAAGCAACTCGGCTAGGGGGATGGTGTGGTGTCGGGTGATGATGGTGAAGAAGTGATGGCGCTGCAGAGGTGAGGTGGTAGAGATGGTGGAGCAGGTGGTGTACGGTGTGGAGAAGGTGGTGGTGCGGGTAGAGGTGAAGAAAGAGGAGAAGAAATGATTAGGGTTTCTTTTGTTTTTTGGGTTATATATCCTAGGGTTATTTCGGTGTGAGGCGAGTTCATCGATTTTTGATGTTCAGCGAGACTAAGCCGTGAGATGTGGAGCTGGTAGGTAGATCGGACGGTGATGCGGAGGCAAGCGAGGAGCGACCGTCGGATGAAGGGATACAACGAAACGAACGATGCTAGATTAGGTTAGGTGCTGTAGTGTAAGGCGGAGATATCAAACTTTGATGAACAGCAAGGGAGCAACCGTTGGATTCAACTACCATCTAATCTGAAGGCTTGGAATTTCAGCGCTGTGGTGCTTGGCAGAGACTTCAGATTTTGATGCTCTATGAAGGAGCGACCATCGGATGCTTCTGAGAACTGATCTGATGGCTGAGAACGGAGGCGTTTTTGTGTGTAGAAAATGAGGTTGTGCGCACCATTCTTCGCGGCTTCCTTGCGTGATTTCTCCCGGCTTTTCACTACTTTTCTGCTCTTTTTGCTCCGCAAGTCATCCAGACTTTATTTATTACCTAAAAATGCAAAATTAATTAATAAAAATATTTATTCTTGAAAACAATGAAAATACAGAATATGGGATAAAATGTAGACTTAATGCATAAAAGATGAGTTAAATGCCAACAAAAAGGGATAAATAAATACAATATTTGGCACTCATCAAATACCCCCAAACCTGAATTTTACTTGTCCTCAAGTAAAACAAAACTAAGGAAATCTTAACTATACCACTGTCGCTGGTCTCTCGAATGCATTTAGCGTATGCACTAAGCCTTTTAAACCACTAAGTGTCCCTAGTGGACGAGTTGAAGTCTCGTGAAGGTTTGCTTAGAACGTACCTACAACGTTCTAGGTCAAAATATAAGCTCAGATTCCATCAAATGTGACATGTGCAAAACAGTTTAAGCTCACAGCAAAATGGAGATGTCAATCTAGCTATCAAAGGCACAATCCTAGCACTGATAACAAAAAAAGACATGTGATAAGAGTGTAAAGTGTATCTACACATGTGTAAAGAAAGATCTGAAGTTATGACTACTAATCACCAAGAGATAGTTTCTCAGGCTAAGAACTGAGGTCGAAATCTAGCTAGCTGTCCGGACTTTACGAGAATTGTGAATGAGTTGGAGGTATTTCACAATTACTCGCGTTGTACATCAATGGCATACACCCTTCCTTGCTTATTACAATGAAACAACAAAATGACTATTTACATGACTCTTATTTACATTGACTATTCTCTTTTTATTTTTGGAACAAGAGATGATGGAATTGATAAATACTTGATTTTTTTTTTTTTTTTTTTTTTGATTTTTTTTTTTTTTTTTTTTCTTTTCTTTTTTTTTTTTTTCTTTTTCTTTGATAAGGTAGCTCTTTTGATACATAACAAAAAGAAACAAAAATTACATGACACTTTGCAAGAGGTAGCCCTTTTTGATGCACCCAGTTAAATTCGATGGTTGTCTTTCTTAATGTAACCTCCACCTTCTATCCCAACCAACCAAAGAACAAGCTAGTCAAGTTTCGTTCAGTATTCTAAAGTGATTGGCAATCGTAACTTCCTATCAAACACCTTGAAGATCGAGGCCATACATGTATTGGTAGATCGTGCGCGTGCAAATTTCTTATCACTATGTGAATTGTGCTAGAATCAGGGTGCCTAAATATCTAGACTAAGACTCCTAAAAATTACATATTTGCACAAGAGTCAACATTCACGGTAAATGAGCTCCATTTTATGATTTTTTCATTTTTTATTTTTTATTTTTTGGAATTTTTCAATTTTTTTGGAATTTTTCAATTTTTTCAAAAAGATGGAGTTTGATTTCAATTATAGCATATTATCGTGGTATCTACTCTATACCCCCAAACCTAAACTAAACATTGTCCTCAATGTTTCAAAATATGGAAAAAATTAAGATGCAACATATGGAAAGGGACATGCTGAGTAGAGTAAAAGGAGAGAATACCCGATTTCGGCGAAAGCAGAATTAAAACTCCGATATCCAAGGCAAAACTCCAACATATTCGGAGTCACAATGGATGAGCACAAAATATATACAAAAGGAATTTTAACTAAGAAAATTTGGTTTTTAATGGGATTGGACTTTTTGGGAAAAATTGGTTTTGTCGGGAGACATTTGGCTTTGATGGAAAGAAAAATTTTGGTTTTTAGGGAAACATTTGGAAAACTTTGGTTTTTATGGAGAAATTTTTGGTTTTTGAAATTGGGAGCAAGTAAAATTTGGTTTTTTTTTTTTTTTTTTTTTTTTTTTTTTAAAAAAGAAAATAAAATTTGGTTTTTGAATGGGAGCAAGCCCACTGTTTGTTTTGTGTCTGCTTTGGCTCCGCTTGGTTGAAAACTTTTGGTGGAACTGAGTCCAAAATCTCGGCCTAGAATTTGGGTACTCGGCCCACTAACGAGTTCAACTAGCGTGATCGGTTACAAGCTCAGCTGGGTTTAAACCCAGAATACAAGATACAAGTCCAATTTAAACAAGCTCACAAAAATTAAATACAAGCCCACAAATTAAACAAACAAGCCCACAAATAAATTATTACAAACCCAACAGAAAATAAGAGAAGCCCAAAAATTGGCTTTAATATTACATGCCCACAATTAAAAAATTGGAAGCCCACAATTCGGGTTCTCTTAAATGGGTTACCTTTTAAGCACAGCCCAGCTGCTCTGATATTGTTGCAAAAACCCAGTTGGGTTTTGGTTCTTTTCCTTGGTGGCGTCCCAGCAGAGGAAAAACAGGTTCAGAACAGCAGGTCCAACATCAAATGAAGTGAAGCAGATGCAGATGCAATGCTATGCAGTGAAATGCAAAAACAACTAATAAAACTACAAGAGAAAACACAGCACCAATCCCCGGCAGCGGCGCCAAAAACTTGGTAGGCCCGGAGATGGGTATAAAAATTAAGCGTAATAAAAACGCGGGCCTACAGTAATACCGCAAGTGCACGGTCGTCGGTTGTAGCTCGTGCAAGTACGGGTCGATCCACAGAGACTGGGGTGTTTTGCAGTGTATAGCTATTTTGGTTTCTAGTTGCTATTGTTGGGCTTTGGATACCAATGGATTTTGGTAACCAATGGGTTATGATTGTACTTTGGGCCTTTGAGTTCTTTGGGAATGAACTGGGCTTTAGCTTTAGCCTATCAGTACACTAGGCTTTTGGAGAGAACTGTGGACTGGGCTTAACAGTTCACTTGTGAAACTGGGCTTGGTAGTGAACTAGGCTTTGGCCTTTAACCTAAACTGTGGCTGGGCCTTAATGAAATGGGCTTTAGTTTGTACAAACAATGGACAGTGGGCTTAGAACTGAGCTTGGGCTTTTGGGATTGCTGTGAGCCAAGCTCAGTTGCAGCAGCAGCACAGCAGCACAAGGCAAAGAAGAGGAAAACAGCTACTGCAGCAGCAAGCTGGAGAAAACAGCAGCAACAGCAGCAGCAGTGCAAAGAAAGCAGCTGCACAAGCACTGAGTAGCAGGGTAGGGAAGCAACAACAGGGCAAAAGCAACAGCACAAGGGCTTCTGGCTTAGTAGCAAAAGAGGAGTGTAAACAGTGGCTCTAGGCCAAATTGGAAGCAAACCAGAGAACAAAAGAATGGCAAAAACAGCAAAGATTAAACAGACTAAAAACTAAACAGCAAAAGAAAGATGACAATGAAGAAAACAGTGTGAACAAGATAAATGAACCAAGGCCTAAGGCCAAGGGCAGGGATGTGGAGAAGAAGTAACAAAGCAAAGCTAAGGCATTCATCTAGAGTGGGAAGAGAACTAGCTTGCTCATTGTCACTAGTGAGCACTAGTTTCTCCCCACTACTCAATCAACACAATGCACCCAGGTTTTAACTTATCATTCCATTAAACTAACATTACATGGACACAATCATCAACAGGAACATGCACATTTAACAGGAACATCAACAGAATTATCATTAACAGGGGACAAACATTAACAATGAACAAAATTAACCTAAACAGGATACTAACATAACATTTGCAAAAAAAATCAAAACAATTAAAATTAAACTGACATAGGACAGTGAAATTGATAAAGACAGTGAAATTGAAAATCAAAAGAAATTAAGAGTAGACATTAACATGGAATTAACATTTAACACTAACAGGAAATTAAAATTGAAACCCTAAATTGAAATTTAATTGAAATTTAAGAACTGAAATTAAACCTAAACTAACCCAATTTCGGGGGAATCTCGGCTAGCCCAAGAACACCCCTCACACGTTCTACACCATGAGCTATTTATACTTCAAAAGCCCCAATAATTTACAAACCCTAAAATTAAAATTATGTATTTTCAATTCCGAAATTGCTCACCAAATCCGCTGAATTGGTGGTGACCCATGCCTCTTTTCTTCTCTCTCGGTCCTTCTCTGCCTCCAATTGCGTCAATTTCTCCCTAATTCGAGGTGTTTTATCAACCCTCACCTAGGTCAGTTGGTGAGAGGAGTTAAAGCAACTCGGCTAGGGGGATGGTGTGGTGTCGGGTGATGATGGTGAAGAAGTGATGGCGCTGCAGAGGTGAGGTGGTAGAGATGGTGGAGCAGGTGGTGTACGGTGTGGAGAAGGTGGTGGTGCGGGTAGAGGTGAAGAAAGAGGAGAAGAAATGATTAGGGTTTCTTTTGTTTTTTGGGTTATATATCCTAGGGTTATTTCGGTGTGAGGCGAGTTCATCGATTTTTGATGTTCAGCGAGACTAAGCCGTGAGATGTGGAGCTGGTAGGTAGATCGGACGGTGATGCGGAGGCAAGCGAGGAGCGACCGTCGGATGAAGGGATACAACGAAACGAACGATGCTAGATTAGGTTAGGTGCTGTAGTGTAAGGCGGAGATATCAAACTTTGATGAACAGCAAGGGAGCAACCGTTGGATTCAACTACCATCTAATCTGAAGGCTTGGAATTTCAGCGCTGTGGTGCTTGGCAGAGACTTCAGATTTTGATGCTCTATGAAGGAGCGACCATCGGATGCTTCTGAGAACTGATCTGATGGCTGAGAACGGAGGCGTTTTTGTGTGTAGAAAATGAGGTTGTGCGCACCATTCTTCGCGGCTTCCTTGCGTGATTTCTCCCGGCTTTTCACTACTTTTCTGCTCTTTTTGCTCCGCAAGTCATCCAGACTTTATTTATTACCTAAAAATGCAAAATTAATTAATAAAAATATTTATTCTTGAAAACAATGAAAATACAGAATATGGGATAAAATGTAGACTTAATGCATAAAAGATGAGTTAAATGCCAACAAAAAGGGATAAATAAATACAATATTTGGCACTCATCAAATACCCCCAAACCTGAATTTTACTTGTCCTCAAGTAAAACAAAACTAAGGAAATCTTAACTATACCACTGTCGCTGGTCTCTCGAATGCATTTAGCGTATGCACTAAGCCTTTTAAACCACTAAGTGTCCCTAGTGGACGAGTTGAAGTCTCGTGAAGGTTTGCTTAGAACGTACCTACAAAGTTCTAGGTCAAAATATAAGCTCAGATTCCATCAAATGTGACATGTGCAAAACAGTTTAAGCTCACAGCAAAATGGAGATGTCAATCTAGCTATCAAAGGCACAATCCTAGCACTGATAACAAAAAAGACATGTGATAAGAGTGTAAAGTGTATCTACACATGTGTAAAGAAAGATCTGAAGTTATGACTACTAATCACCAAGAGATAGTTTCTCAGGCTAAGAACTGAGGTCGAAATCTAGCTAGCTGTCCGGACTTTACGAGAATTGTGAATGAGTTGGAGGTATTTCACAATTACTCGCGTTGTACATCAATGGCATACACCCTTCCTTGCTTATTACAATGAAACAACAAAATGACTATTTACATGACTCTTATTTACATTGACTATTCTCTTTTTATTTTTGGAACAAGAGATGATGGAATTGATAAATACTTGATTTTTTTTTTTTTTTTTTTGATTTTTCTGATATTTTTTTTTCTTTTTCTTTTTTTTTTTTTTTTTTTTTTTTCTTTGATAAGGTAGCTCTTTTGATACATAACAAAAAGAAACAAAAAATTACATGACACTTTGCAAGAGGTAGCCCTTTTTGATGCACCCAGTTAAATTCGATGGTTGTCTTTCTTAATGTAACCTCCACCTTCTATCCCAACCAACCAAAGAACAAGCTAGTCAAGTTTCGTTCAGTATTCTAAAGTGATTGGCAATCGTAACTTCCTATCAAACACCTTGAAGATCGAGGCCATACATGTATTGGTAGATCGTGCGCGTGCAAATTTCTTATCACTATGTGAATTGTGCTAGAATCAGGGTGCCTAAATATCTAGACTAAGACTCCTAAAAATTACATATTTGCACAAGAGTCAACATTTCACGGTAAATGAGCTCCATTTTTATGATTTTTTCATTTTTTATTTTTATTTTTTGGAATTTTTCAATTTTTTTGGAATTTTTCAATTTTTTCAAAAAGATGGAGTTTGATTTCAATTATAGCATATTATCGTGGTATCTACTCTATACCCCCAAACCTAAACTAAACATTGTCCTCAATGTTTCAAAATATGGAAAAAATTAAGATGCAACATATGGAAAGGGACATGCTGAGTAGAGTAAAAGGAGAGAGAATACCCGATTTCGGCGAAAGCAGAATTAAAACTCCGATATCCAAGGCAAAACTCCAACATATTCGGAGTCACAATGGATGAGCACAAAATATATACAAAAGGAATTTTAACTAAGAAAATTTGGTTTTTAATGGGATTGGACTTTTTGGGAAAAAATTGGTTTTGTCGGGAGACATTTGGCTTTGATGGAAAGAAAAATTTTGGTTTTTTAGGGAAACATTTGGAAAACTTTGGTTTTTATGGGAGAAATTTTTGGTTTTTGAAATTGGGAGCAAGTAAAATTTGGTTTTTTTTTTTTTTTTTTTTTTTTTTTTTTAAAAAGAAAATAAAATTTGGTTTTTGAATGGGAGCAAGCCCACTGTTTGTTTTGTGTCTGCTTTGGCTCCGCTTGGTTGAAAACTTTTGGTGGAACTGAGTCCAAAATCTCGGCCTAGAATTTGGGTACTCGGCCCACTAACGAGTTCAACTAGCGTGATCGGTTACAAGCTCAGCTGGGTTTAAACCCAGAATACAAGATACAAGTCCAATTTAAACAAGCTCACAAAATTAAATACAAGCCCACAAATTAAACAAACAAGCCCACAAATAAATTATTACAAACCCAACAGAAAATAAGAGAAGCCCAAAAATTGGCTTTAATATTACATGCCCACAATTAAAAAATTGGAAGCCCACAATTCGGGTTCTCTTAAATGGGTTACCTTTTAAGCACAGCCCAGCTGCTCTGATATTGTTGCAAAAACCCAGTTGGGTTTTGGTTCTTTTCCTTGGTGGCGTCCCAGCAGAGGAAAAACAGGTTCAGAACAGCAGGTCCAACATCAAATGAAGTGAAGCAGATGCAGATGCAAATGCTATGCAGTGAAATGCAAAAACAACTAATAAAACTACAAGAGAAAACACAGCACCAATCCCCGGCAGCGGCGCCAAAAACTTGGTAGGCCCGGAGATGGGTATAAAAATTAAGCGTAATAAAAACGCGGGCCTACAGTAATACCGCAAGTGCACGGTCGTCGGTTGTAGCTCGTGCAAGTACGGGTCGATCCACAGAGACTGGGTGTGTTTTGCAGTGTATAGCTATTTTGGTTTCTAGTTGCTATTGTTGGGCTTTGGATACCAATGGATTTTGGTAACCAATGGGTTATGATTGTACTTTGGGCCTTTGAGTTCTTTGGGAATGAACTGGGCTTTAGCTTTAGCCTATCAGTACACTAGGCTTTTGGAGAGAACTGTGGACTGGGCTTAACAGTTCACTTGTGAACTGGGCTTGGTAGTGAACTAGGCTTTGGCCTTTAACCTAAACTGTGGCTGGGCCTTAATGAAATGGGCTTTAGTTTGTACAAACAATGGACAGTGGGCTTAGAACTGAGCTTGGGCTTTTGGGATTGCTGTGAGCCAAGCTCAGTTGCAGCAGCAGCAGCACAAGGCAAAGAAGAGGAAAACAGCAGTACTGCAGCAGCAAAGCTGGAGAAAACAGCAGCAACAGCAGCAGCAGTGCAAAGAAAGCAGCTGCACAAGCACTGAGTAGCAGGGTAGGGAAGCAACAACAGGGCAAAAGCAACAGCACAAGGGCTTCTGGCTTAGTAGCAAAAGAGGAGTGTAAACAGTGGCTCTAGGCCAAATTGGAAGCAAACCAGAGAACAAAAGAATGGCAAAAACAGCAAAGATTAAACAGACTAAAAACTAAACAGCAAAAGAAAGATGACAATGAAGAAAACAGTGTGAACAAGATAAATGAACCAAGGCCTAAGGCCAAGGGCAGGGATGTGGAGAAGAAGTAACAAAGCAAAGCTAAGGCATTCATCTAGAGTGGGAAGAGAACTAGCTTGCTCATTGTCACTAGTGAGCACTAGTTCTCCCCACTACTCAATCAACACAATGCACCCAGGTTTTAACTTATCATTCCATTAAACTAACATTACATGGACACAATCATCAACAGGAACATGCACATTTAACAGGAACATCAACAGAATTATCATTAACAGGGGACAAACATTAACAATGAACAAAATTAACCTAAACAGGATACTAACATAACATTTGCAAAAAAAATCAAAACAATTAAAATTAAACTGACATAGGACAGTGAAATTGATAAAGACAGTGAAATTGAAAATCAAAAGAAATTAAGAGTAGACATTAACATGGAATTAACATTTAACACTAACAGGAAATTAAAATTGAAACCCTAAATTGAAATTTAATTGAAATTTAAGAACTGAAATTAAACCTAAACTAACCCAATTTCGGGGGAATCTCGGCTAGCCCAAGAACACCCCTCACACGTTCTACACCATGAGCTATTTATACTTCAAAAGCCCCAATAATTTACAAACCCTAAAATTAAAATTATGTATTTTCAATTCCGAAATTGCTCACCAAATCCGCTGAATTGGTGGTGACCCATGCCTCTTTTCTTCTCTCTCGGTCCTTCTCTGCCTCCAATTGCGTCAATTTCTCCCTAATTCGAGGTGTTTTATCAACCCTCACCTAGGTCAGTTGGTGAGAGGAGTTAAAGCAACTCGGCTAGGGGGATGGTGTGGTGTCGGGTGATGATGGTGAAGAAGTGATGGCGCTGCAGAGGTGAGGTGGTAGAGATGGTGGAGCAGGTGGTGTACGGTGTGGAGAAGGTGGTGGTGCGGGTAGAGGTGAAGAAAGAGGAGAAGAAATGATTAGGGTTTCTTTTGTTTTTTGGGTTATATATCCTAGGTTATTTCGGTGTGAGGCGAGTTCATCGATTTTTGATGTTCAGCGAGACTAAGCCGTGAGATGTGGAGCTGGTAGGTAGATCGGACGGTGATGCGGAGGCAAGCGAGGAGCGACCGTCGGATGAAGGGATACAACGAAACGAACGATGCTAGATTAGGTTAGGTGCTGTAGTGTAAGGCGGAGATATCAAACTTTGATGAACAGCAAGGGAGCAACCGTTGGATTCAACTACCATCTAATCTGAAGGCTTGGAATTTCAGCGCTGTGGTGCTTGGCAGAGACTTCAGATTTTGATGCTCTATGAAGGAGCGACCATCGGATGCTTCTGAGAACTGATCTGATGGCTGAGAACGGAGGCGTTTTTGTGTGTAGAAAATGAGGTTGTGCGCACCATTCTTCGCGGCTTCCTTGCGTGATTTCTCCCGGCTTTTCACTACTTTTCTGCTCTTTTTGCTCCGCAAGTCATCCAGACTTTATTTATTACCTAAAAATGCAAAATTAATTAATAAAAATATTTATTCTTGAAAACAATGAAAATACAGAATATGGGATAAAATGTAGACTTAATGCATAAAAGATGAGTTAAATGCCAACAAAAAGGGATAATAAATACAATATTTGGCACTCATCAAATACCCCAAACCTGAATTTTACTTGTCCTCAAGTAAACAAAACTAAGGAAATCTTAACTATACCACTGTCGCTGGTCTCTCGAATGCATTTAGCGTATGCACTAAGCCTTTTAAACCACTAAGTGTCCCTAGTGGACGAGTTGAAGTCTCGTGATTTTTTGCTTAGAACGTACCTACAAAGTTCTAGGTCAAAATATAAGCTCAGATTCCATCAAATGTGACATGTGCAAAACAGTTTAAGCTCACAGCAAAATGGAGATGTCAATCTAGCTATCAAAGGCACAATCCTAGCACTGATAACAAAAAAAGACATGTGATAAGAGTGTAAAGTGTATCTACACATGTGTAAAGAAAGATCTGAAGTTATGACTACTAATCACCAAGAGATAGTTTCTCAGGCTAAGAACTGAGGTCGAAATCTAGCTAGCTGTCCGGACTTTACGAGAATTGTGAATGAGTTGGAGGTATTTCACAATTACTCGCGTTGTACATCAATGGCATACACCCTTCCTTGCTTATTACAATGAAACAACAAAATGACTATTTACATGACTCTTATTTACATTGACTATTCTCTTTTTATTTTTGGAACAAGAGATGATGGAATTGATAAATACTTGATTTTTTTTTTTTTTTTTTTGATTTTTCTGATATTTTTTTTTCTTTTTCTTTTTTTTTTTTTTCTTTTTCTTTGATAAGGTAGCTCTTTTGATACATAACAAAAAGAAACAAAAAATTACATGACACTTTGCAAGAGGTAGCCCTTTTTGATGCACCCAGTTAAATTCGATGGTTGTCTTTCTTAATGTAACCTCCACCTTCTATCCCAACCAACCAAAGAACAAGCTAGTCAAGTTTCGTTCAGTATTCTAAAGTGATTGGCAATCGTAACTTCCTATCAAACACCTTGAAGATCGAGGCCATACATGTATTGGTAGATCGTGCGCGTGCAAATTTCTTATCACTATGTGAATTGTGCTAGAATCAGGGTGCCTAAATATCTAGACTAAGACTCCTAAAAATTACATATTTGCACAAGAGTCAACATTTCACGGTAAATGAGCTCCATTTTTATGATTTTTTCATTTTTTATTTTTTATTTTTTGGAATTTTTCAATTTTTTTGGAATTTTTCAATTTTTTCAAAAAGATGGAGTTTGATTTCAATTATAGCATATTATCGTGGTATCTACTCTATACCCCCAAACCTAAACTAAACATTGTCCTCAATGTTTCAAAATATGGAAAAAATTAAGATGCAACATATGGAAAGGGACATGCTGAGTAGAGTAAAAGGAGAGAGAATACCCGATTTCGGCGAAAGCAGAATTAAAACTCCGATATCCAAGGCAAAACTCCAACATATTCGGAGTCACAATGGATGAGCACAAAATATATACAAAAGGAATTTTAACTAAGAAAATTTGGTTTTTAATGGGATTGGACTTTTTGGGAAAAAATTGGTTTTGTCGGGAGACATTTGGCTTTGATGGAAAGAAAAATTTTGGTTTTTTAGGGAAACATTTGGAAAACTTTGGTTTTTATGGGAGAAATTTTTGGTTTTTGAAATTGGGAGCAAGTAAAATTTTTTTTTTTTTTTTTTTTTTTTTTTTTAAAAAAGAAAATAAAATTTGGTTTTTGAATGGGAGCAAGCCCACTGTTTGTTTTGTGTCTGCTTTGGCTCCGCTTGGTTGAAAACTTTTGGTGGAACTGAGTCCAAAATCTCGGCCTAGAATTTGGGTACTCGGCCCACTAACGAGTTCAACTAGCGTGATCGGTTACAAGCTCAGCTGGGTTTAAACCCAGAATACAAGATACAAGTCCAATTTAAACAAGCTCACAAAAATTAAATACAAGCCCACAAATTAAACAAACAAGCCCACAAATAAATTATTACAAACCCAACAGAAAATAAGAGAAGCCCAAAAATTGGCTTTAATATTACATGCCCACAATTAAAAAATTGGAAGCCCACAATTCGGGTTCTCTTAAATGGGTTACCTTTTAAGCACAGCCCAGCTGCTCTGATATTGTTGCAAAAACCCAGTTGGGTTTTGGTTCTTTTCCTTGGTGGCGTCCCAGCAGAGGAAAAACAGGTTCAGAACAGCAGGTCCAACATCAAATGAAGTGAAGCAGATGCAGATGCAAATGCTATGCAGTGAAATGCAAAAACAACTAATAAAACTACAAGAGAAAACACAGCACCAATCCCCGGCAGCGGCGCCAAAAACTTGGTAGGCCCGGAGATGGGTATAAAAATTAAGCGTAATAAAAACGCGGGCCTACAGTAATACCGCAAGTGCACGGTCGTCGGTTGTAGCTCGTGCAAGTACGGGTCGATCCACAGAGACTGGGTGTGTTTGCAGTGTATAGCTATTTTGGTTTCTAGTTGCTATTGTTGGGCTTTGGATACCAATGGATTTTGGTAACCAATGGGTTATGATTGTACTTTGGGCCTTTGAGTTCTTTGGGAATGAACTGGGCTTTAGCTTTAGCCTATCAGTACACTAGGCTTTTGGAGAGAACTGTGGACTGGGCTTAACAGTTCACTTGTGAACTGGGCTTGGTAGTGAACTAGGCTTTGGCCTTTAACCTAAACTGTGGCTGGGCCTTAATGAAATGGGCTTTAGTTTGTACAAACAATGGACAGTGGGCTTAGAACTGAGCTTGGGCTTTTGGGATTGCTGTGAGCCAAGCTCAGTTGCAGCAGCAGCAGCACAAGGCAAAGAAGAAGGAAAACAGCAGTACTGCAGCAGCAAAGCTGGAGAAAACAGCAGCAACAGCAGCAGCAGTGCAAAGAAAGCAGCTGCACAAGCACTGAGTAGCAGGGTAGGGAAGCAACAACAGGGCAAAAGCAACAGCACAAGGGCTTCTGGCTTAGTAGCAAAAGAGGAGTGTAAACAGTGGCTCTAGGCCAAATTGGAAGCAAACCAGAGAACAAAAGAATGGCAAAAACAGCAAAGATTAAACAGACTAAAAACTAAACAGCAAAAGAAAGATGACAATGAAGAAAACAGTGTGAACAAGATAAATGAACCAAGGCCTAAGGCCAAGGGCAGGGATGTGGAGAAGAAGTAACAAAGCAAAGCTAAGGCATTCATCTAGAGTGGGAAGAGAACTAGCTTGCTCATTGTCACTAGTGAGCACTAGTTTCTCCCCACTACTCAATCAACACAATGCACCCAGGTTTTAACTTATCATTCCATTAAACTAACATTACATGGACACAATCATCAACAGGAACATGCACATTTAACAGGAACATCAACAGAATTATCATTAACAGGGGACAAACATTAACAATGAACAAAATTAACCTAAACAGGATACTAACATAACATTTGCAAAAAAAATCAAAACAATTAAAATTAAACTGACATAGGACAGTGAAATTGATAAAGACAGTGAAATTGAAAATCAAAAGAAATTAAGAGTAGACATTAACATGGAATTAACATTTAACACTAACAGGAAATTAAAATTGAAACCCTAAATTGAAATTTAATTGAAATTTAAGAACTGAAATTAAACCTAAACTAACCCAATTTCGGGGGAATCTCGGCTAGCCCAAGAACACCCCTCACACGTTCTACACCATGAGCTATTTATACTTCAAAAGCCCCAATAATTTACAAACCCTAAAATTAAAATTATGTATTTTCAATTCCGAAATTGCTCACCAAATCCGCTGAATTGGTGGTGACCCATGCCTCTTTTCTTCTCTCTCGGTCCTTCTCTGCCTCCAATTGCGTCAATTTCTCCCTAATTCGAGGTGTTTTATCAACCCTCACCTAGGTCAGTTGGTGAGAGGAGTTAAAGCAACTCGGCTAGGGGGATGGTGTGGTGTCGGGTGATGATGGTGAAGAAGTGATGGCGCTGCAGAGGTGAGGTGGTAGAGATGGTGGAGCAGGTGGTGTACGGTGTGGAGAAGGTGGTGGTGGTGCGGAAGAGAAGAAGAGGAGAAGAAATGATTAGGGTTTCTTTTGTTTTTTGGGTTATATATCCTAGGGTTATTTCGGTGTGAGGCGAGTTCATCGATTTTTGATGTTCAGCGAGACTAAGCCGTGAGATGTGGAGCTGGTAGGTAGATCGGACGGTGATGCGGAGGCAAGCGAGGAGCGACCGTCGGATGAAGGGATACAACGAAACGAACGATGCTAGATTAGGTTAGGTGCTGTAGTGTAAGGCGGAGATATCAAACTTTGATGAACAGCAAGGGAGCAACCGTTGGATTCAACTACCATCTAATCTGAAGGCTTGGAATTTCAGCGCTGTGGTGCTTGGCAGAGACTTCAGATTTTGATGCTCTATGAAGGAGCGACCATCGGATGCTTCTGAGAACTGATCTGATGGCTGAGAACGGAGGCGTTTTTGTGTGTAGAAAATGAGGTTGTGCGCACCATTCTTCGCGGCTTCCTTGCGTGATTTCTCCCGGCTTTTCACTACTTTTCTGCTCTTTTTGCTCCGCAAGTCATCCAGACTTTATTTATTACCTAAAAATGCAAAATTAATTAATAAAAATATTTATTCTTGAAAACAATGAAAATACAGAATATGGGATAAAATGTAGACTTAATGCATAAAAGATGAGTTAAATGCCAACAAAAAGGGATAAATAAATACAATATTTGGCACTCATCAAATACCCCCAAACCTGAATTTTACTTGTCCTCAAGTAAAACAAAACTAAGGAAATCTTAACTATACCACTGTCGCTGGTCTCTCGAATGCATTTAGCGTATGCACTAAGCCTTTTAAACCACTAAGTGTCCCTAGTGGACGAGTTGAAGTCTCGTGAAGGTTTGCTTAGAACGTACCTACAAAGTTCTAGGTCAAAATATAAGCTCAGATTCCATCAAATGTGACATGTGCAAAACAGTTTAAGCTCACAGCAAAATGGAGATGTCAATCTAGCTATCAAAGGCACAATCCTAGCACTGATAACAAAAAAGACATGTGATAAGAGTGTAAAGTGTATCTACACATGTGTAAAGAAAGATCTGAAGTTATGACTACTAATCACCAAGAGATAGTTTCTCAGGCTAAGAACTGAGGTCGAAATCTAGCTAGCTGTCCGGACTTTACGAGAATTGTGAATGAGTTGGAGGTATTTCACAATTACTCGCGTTGTACATCAATGGCATACACCCTTCCTTGCTTATTACAATGAAACAACAAAATGACTATTTACATGACTCTTATTTACATTGACTATTCTCTTTTTATTTTTGGAACAAGAGATGATGGAATTGATAAATACTTGATTTTTTTTTTTTTTTTTTTTGATTTTTCTGATATTTTTTTTTTCTTTTTCTTTTTTTTTTTTTTTTTTTTTCTTTTTCTTTGATAAGGTAGCTCTTTTGATACATAACAAAAAGAAACAAAAAATTACATGACACTTTGCAAGAGGTAGCCCTTTTTGATGCACCCAGTTAAATTCGATGGTTGTCTTTCTTAATGTAACCTCCACCTTCTATCCCAACCAACCAAAGAACAAGCTAGTCAAGTTTCGTTCAGTATTCTAAAGTGATTGGCAATCGTAACTTCCTATCAAACACCTTGAAGATCGAGGCCATACATGTATTGGTAGATCGTGCGCGTGCAAATTTCTTATCACTATGTGAATTGTGCTAGAATCAGGGTGCCTAAATATCTAGACTAAGACTCCTAAAAATTACATATTTGCACAAGAGTCAACATTTCACGGTAAATGAGCTCCATTTTTATGATTTTTTCATTTTTTATTTTTATTTTTTGGAATTTTTCAATTTTTTTGGAATTTTTCAATTTTTTCAAAAAGATGGAGTTTGATTTCAATTATAGCATATTATCGTGGTATCTACTCTATACCCCCAAACCTAAACTAAACATTGTCCTCAATGTTTCAAAATATGGAAAAAATTAAGATGCAACATATGGAAAGGGACATGCTGAGTAGAGTAAAAGGAGAGAGAATACCCGATTTCGGCGAAAGCAGAATTAAAACTCCGATATCCAAGGCAAAACTCCAACATATTCGGAGTCACAATGGATGAGCACAAAATATATACAAAAGGAATTTTAACTAAGAAAATTTGGTTTTTAATGGGATTGGACTTTTTGGGAAAAAATTGGTTTTGTCGGGAGACATTTGGCTTTGATGGAAAGAAAAATTTTGGTTTTTTAGGGAAACATTTGGAAAACTTTGGTTTTTATGGGAGAAATTTTTGGTTTTTGAAATTGGGAGCAAGTAAAATTTGGTTTTTTTTTTTTTTTTTTTTTTTTTTTTTTTAAAAAAAAAAAAAATTTGGTTTTTGAATGGGAGCAAGCCCACTGTTTGTTTTGTGTCTGCTTTGGCTCCGCTTGGTTGAAAACTTTTGGTGGAACTGAGTCCAAAATCTCGGCCTAGAATTTGGGTACTCGGCCCACTAACGAGTTCAACTAGCGTGATCGGTTACAAGCTCAGCTGGGTTTAAACCCAGAATACAAGATACAAGTCCAATTTAAACAAGCTCACAAAAATTAAATACAAGCCCACAAATTAAACAAACAAGCCCACAAATAAATTATTACAAACCCAACAGAAAATAAGAGAAGCCCAAAAATTGGCTTTAATATTACATGCCCACAATTAAAAAATTGGAAGCCCACAATTCGGGTTCTCTTAAATGGGTTACCTTTTAAGCACAGCCCAGCTGCTCTGATATTGTTGCAAAAACCCAGTTGGGTTTTGGTTCTTTTCCTTGGTGGCGTCCCAGCAGAGGAAAAACAGGTTCAGAACAGCAGGTCCAACATCAAATGAAGTGAAGCAGATGCAGATGCAAATGCTATGCAGTGAAATGCAAAAACAACTAATAAAACTACAAGAGAAAACACAGCACCAATCCCCGGCAGCGGCGCCAAAAACTTGGTAGGCCCGGAGATGGGTATAAAAATTAAGCGTAATAAAAACGCGGGCCTACAGTAATACCGCAAGTGCACGGTCGTCGGTTGTAGCTCGTGCAAGTACGGGTCGATCCACAGAGACTGGGTGTGTTTTGCAGTGTATAGCTATTTTGGTTTCTAGTTGCTATTGTTGGGCTTTGGATACCAATGGATTTTGGTAACCAATGGGTTATGATTGTACTTTGGGCCTTTGAGTTCTTTGGGAATGAACTGGGCTTTAGCTTTAGCCTATCAGTACACTAGGCTTTTGGAGAGAACTGTGGACTGGGCTTAACAGTTCACTTGTGAACTGGGCTTGGTAGTGAACTAGGCTTTGGCCTTTAACCTAAACTGTGGCTGGGCCTTAATGAAATGGGCTTTAGTTTGTACAAACAATGGACAGTGGGCTTAGAACTGAGCTTGGGCTTTTGGGATTGTTGAGCCAAGCTCAGTTGCAGCAGCAGCAGCACAAGGCAAAGAAGAAGGAAAACAGCAGTACTGCAGCAGCAAAGCTGGAGAAAACAGCAGCAACACAGCAGCAGTGCAAAGAAAGCAGCTGCACAAGCACTGAGTAGCAGGGTAGGGAAGCAACAACAGGGCAAAAGCAACAGCACAAGGGCTTCTGGCTTAGTAGCAAAAGAGGAGTGTAAACAGTGGCTCTAGGCCAAATTGGAAGCAAACCAGAGAACAAAAGAATGGCAAAAACAGCAAAGATTAAACAGACTAAAAACTAAACAGCAAAAGAAAGATGACAATGAAGAAAACAGTGTGAACAAGATAAATGAACCAAGGCCTAAGGCCAAGGGCAGGGATGTGGAGAAGAAGTAACAAAGCAAAGCTAAGGCATTCATCTAGAGTGGGAAGAGAACTAGCTTGCTCATTGTCACTAGTGAGCACTAGTTTCTCCCCACTACTCAATCAACACAATGCACCCAGGTTTTAACTTATCATTCCATTAAACTAACATTACATGGACACAATCATCAACAGGAACATGCACATTTAACAGGAACATCAACAGAATTATCATTAACAGGGGACAAACATTAACAATGAACAAAATTAACCTAAACAGGATACTAACATAACATTTGCAAAAAAAATCAAAACAATTAAAATTAAACTGACATAGGACAGTGAAATTGATAAAGACAGTGAAATTGAAAATCAAAAGAAATTAAGAGTAGACATTAACATGGAATTAACATTTAACACTAACAGGAAATTAAAATTGAAACCCTAAATTGAAATTTAATTGAAATTTAAGAACTGAAATTAAACCTAAACTAACCCAATTTCGGGGGAATCTCGGCTAGCCCAAGAACACCCCTCACACGTTCTACACCATGAGCTATTTATACTTCAAAAGCCCCAATAATTTACAAACCCTAAAATTAAAATTATGTATTTTCAATTCCGAAATTGCTCACCAAATCCGCTGAATTGGTGGTGACCCATGCCTCTTTTCTTCTCTCTCGGTCCTTCTCTGCCTCCAATTGCGTCAATTTCTCCCTAATTCGAGGTGTTTTATCAACCCTCACCTAGGTCAGTTGGTGAGAGGAGTTAAAGCAACTCGGCTAGGGGGATGGTTTGGTGTCGGGTGATGATGGTGAAGAAGTGATGGCGCTGCAGAGGTGAGGTGGTAGAGATGGTGGAGCAGGTGGTGTACGGTGTGGAGAAGGTGGTGGTGCGGGTAGAGGTGAAGAAAGAGGAGAAGAAATGATTAGGGTTTCTTTTGTTTTTTGGGTTATATATCCTAGGTTTATTTCGGTGTGAGGCGAGTTCATCGATTTTTGATGTTCAGCAAGACTAAGCCGTGAGATGTGGAGCTGGTAGGTAGATCGGACGGTGATGCGGAGGCAAGCGAGGAGCGACCGTCGGATGAAGGGATACAACGAAACGAACGGTGCTAGATTAGGTTAGGTGCTGTAGTGTAAGGCGGAGATATCAAACTTTGATGAACAGCAAGGGAGCAACCGTTGGATTCAACTACCATCTAATCTGAAGGCTTGGAATTTCAGCGCTGTGGTGCTTGGCAGAGACTTCAGATTTTGATGCTCTATGAAGGAGCGACCATCGGATGCTTCTGAGAACTGATCTGATGGCTGAGAACGGAGGCGTTTTTGTGTGTAGAAAATGAGGTTGTGCGCACCATTCTTCGCGGCTTCCTTGCGTGATTTCTCCCGGCTTTTCACTACTTTTCTGCTCTTTTTGCTCCGCAAGTCATCCAGACTTTATTTATTACCTAAAAATGCAAAATTAATTAATAAAAATATTTATTCTTGAAAATAATGAAAATACAGAATATGGGATAAAATGTAGACTTAATGCATAAAAGATGAGTTAAATGCCAACAAAAAGGGATAAATAAATACAATATTTGGCACTCATCATCTGGGTTAAGTTAGGATGTTCTTACGGGTACCCAAATAAGGAAGTGACAAACCGACTCTAAAATCCTAAAAATATATTCCCTAAAAACCGTTTATATATCTATCCTATTGAGTTGGGTTATCTCACCCTAGGTTTTTTTTTATAAAGAATGTTTTCTCCTTCTCGTACTTGTGATTTTACAAAAAGATTTCTTGATAAGGGTATTGGTTACAGATCCAAAGGGAAGAAGAAAAGAACACTAGTAGAAGATGACCTTGTCAAATCTCATAACTCTGAAGACTATCCTGATGTCTCATGCTACAATGCATATACTCATCAAGATGTAGAGCATAATGAGATGGTTTCTGCTGAAGTTGTTCATGATTTTCTTAAATACTTTGATGAAAAAAAATTGTAGCTCGTTGATACTATGAAAGGTCTCGATGTGTTACGAACTGAGTTTAAAAAGGTTACTTCTAACCTTGTTCTCATGAAGACACATGTTAAAGATCTTCTCAATGAGGATATCTTCTCCGAATAAGCAATAGATGTTGTCAATCACAAGCTCAAAGATCTTAAAATCCATGAGGGTTCCGAAAGTGTACTTTGATTTTAGTACGTTTTTGTTTTGGTTCTTAGGATTGTATTATGTCTAGGAAACTTATTATGATAATTTATTCTTATGTTTAAGAAGGAGAACTAGGGTTTGGAATAGCATTAATCGTGATTACACATAACTATTTCAATTATTTTCATCTTGCAATGTTTTTAGCTTTATTTATTTAAATTCTAAAGTTATTTGGAAGATGACTTTTGCAGTATCCAATCTTTTTGATTTCATATATTGCAAATGCTTATGAGATATATAAGTGTTTACTTTCGTGAACTGTGCTTATCTCATATATGCTCAAAAGTTAAGTCTATTATGTCATTATGTAAATATTGATAAAAAATAGAATGAACTTTTGAATATTCCACAATATTGATCTTTCCCTGATCCACTTTTATGTGAAAGTACTATATGGCTCCGTAAATTTTCTCATGTTGAGCATTTCCGATTAAATTAATCGTTGAGATCTTGTGGTTAATTTGTTCGAGTTTACTGGATACAAATCCATGTGGTTCGTTATTGTCCAAAGAAATCCTTCTTTTTCTTGTAAAAGTAAGGTCGCTCATGTTGTTCTCTTGGGAATGACATAAAATGGGGGAGAGTTCTTAATTGAACTTTTGCTTAATTGCCATATCTTTGTGGGAGTGTGGATGTGGAATATTTTAGGAGTTAACTTGTATCTTTATAAACTCCATGATGAATACACTAAGTTTCGACTATGTGAAATCATCGAAACAAAGTTGATATGTTCTCTTTTAGTCATGAAATATCTTTTTGAAAATTCCATTATGATCCCGCAGTTTTCGTACCTTTGCCAATTCATATTGAAAAAAAGGGGGAGAATTATTTGGTAGTTCACACTACGTACATATGGTTTACGGATCATTATGTAAGGAGGGGTGGTTTTCATTGTAAGATGAAGTATTGACTAAGGGAAGTGATACATATCACCATTGTATTATTTCAAAGTTGTGATACAATTGGACTTTAATTATTAATACTATGACAATGTATAACAATGATTAAGAACATTTATTTTCTTATTGTTATGGCTACGAATCTTCAACAACAATGATGATGAGTTGAACACGTTCAGAATCACTGGAGTACTTGGAGTAACGAAGAATTCAAGGAATGTTGAAGAGCCAAGGAAATCAAGCATGATGGATGAAAAGCTACAGAGTCTATTTATTTTGTAATCCATATGTATTGATAGTTTTGTCACTAAAATTGACGAAGAGGGAGATTGTTAGAGCACTGCTCGGTCGAACTCGCAAGCATTGCTATCTCAAGCTAGTTTGTCAAATTTAGTTGATCAAAACTACATATTGATTTCTAGTCTACTTATAGCTATGTCTCGGATTAGGATAGAATGTGTAGCTGAGCTTTAGACTTCACGACGTTCACCAATTGAAGGAGAAGATCTACTGAGGAGCTTGGAGAAGCTTCATGTGGAGACTAAAACTTTTCTATCACTCAGAAGTATATTCTATTACATCTAATGAGACTAAGTCGTATATATATATAAACTTTACATTATACACATTTGATATTTCGAGCTGGGTTTATCTCGCTTATCTATTTCTCGAAATATGTGTTGGAAGCTTTTTGCTTTAGCTATGTTCATCATATTAATGACGAGTTTAGTTGGAAACAATCTATTTGTTGGAAACTAAATATTAAGCCAAAATATGATCATGTGAAAATTACCATGAACATCTTATATGATATGTGTGAGACAGTCATTTGATGTTAGCTTGGGAAGTTTCGTATTGATTATTCGATCACTTGAAAATTACTTGAAGCTAATGGTATGAGAGAAATTACCATTGCCGACTTCCAAGGATGTTTCAATGATTGAAATTGAGACTTTAGAACAATTACCCATGTATGGGTACAATACGGTATGCATACCTAGTATGTGAACTGTATTGTGATGATTCGGAACTGAAACTCTTGTTTGCGTACCTAGTATGCTAACGGACTTACCTGATAAGGTAAGAAACTCTTGTTTGTGTACCTAGTATGTGAACGGGTTTGCTGGAGTTGGGTACGGAACAGTTGTTCGCGAACCGGGTTTGCGAACGGATTGACTAGGCCAAGGTCCGGAGCTGCTATTCGCGTACCAAATTTGCGACCACATTGGTAAAGTTCTAAAATCGTTTTGTGTGATTCTCATACTCATGAACTAAAACATTTATGATTTAAGGAATGCAATATTTGCAAACCGTGGATCAATGTTCATGAATTTATTCTTGTATAAGTACTTTGTACTATCATGAATCAAACCTGTTAGAGCGCTGCTCGGTCGATCTCGCAACCGTTGTGATAGACACATTTTTGTGTCCGATTTGTCTCGATTCTATATATTGTTAGGGCTCATTTTTGTACTTATTATGGTGTTTTATTTATTTGTAGGTATATTTGGTTAATAAACATTTTTGGAAAAAATTGGCTCGAAAAGTTGTCGGAAAGCACCCGGAGGACATTTGCTATTCGGACTCTCACTTTGGATGACGGGTAACCTAATTACTAAGGGGCATCCCATTTCCAGGCATCTGCTAATCGCACCCCTACTCTGGATAAGGGGCAACCATCTTCAACATTCAAAAACCATAAAATTGGCGGGAAAATAGTGTAGTTAAAGAACAGTTTTGGTGATCGTGATTTGGAGGAGTTTGAGGTCGATTAAACCTCTGATTTTCATAGGATAGACTCCTTATGGGTATAGGAATCTGATATGGGTGTTTAAATCGATTAGAATGGGCTCAAACGACGTATTTTTCTCACAACAAGAAAATATGGAAAGTCACGTGTGTGACCTGTTTTAGGGAATTTTAGAGTGATTAAAACGCTGTAAACCTTCCCAAAGATTCGTATCTATCTAAGGAAGAGTTTAGAATAAAAAGGAAAGCTCAGAAACGCGTAGAAATCCTAAAACAAGAAATTGTCGCAACTGGCCGTGAAGAGAAGGAAAGAGATTTTGGAAGATTTAGGAGAGATTTAATCGGTATTTTTGATATAAATAGATGTCTTGGGTCATATAGAAGGGGTGTCGAGAGTTTGAGAACCTAAGGAGAGCCATAGAAGAAGAAATCAGAGCTTTACCAAACTCTGTTTCTGCTGCTGCTGCTGTTGAAGAAGAAGAACAGCTGAAGAACATTGACCCGCGATAGACAGTCGCTGAAAAGTGTCGCTGTTTAACAGCTGAAGACATTAAGCTGTTCGGGCAGTCTTATTTCCGGGCAGTCTTAAATCAGCGACAAAGCAACAGTTTTTTTGTAACAGTTCCACTGTAACAGCTGTTTTGCAACACCAATACACTGTTGCAAACAGTCTGTGTTATTACTTTTCACTCTTTTAATCATCTTTTGAGCAACAAACACATATTTTGAGATCATGATTAATATGAGGAGCTAAACCCCATTGCTGAGGCGATAGAGGAAGCTATTTTTCCAACAAAAAGTGGTATATTCTATTTTATCTTTTTATTTGCAATAATTATATGATTATTTGCCTTGAAATATTATTGAATATGATTTTTATTTGAGTGATTGTGATCTATTTTGATGGAGTATGCTCAGTTTTAAGACTTTTGATGCTTCATACTTGGTATTTACAAATATTACTTTTGAAAATCTACTTGTTGCAATATTTTAGAATCAAATTAAACAAGAAAATTGCATAAATATAAGTATTGGTTTAATCACTTTGAACTTGGAAAATAGTGGAATCTTAGCCTCGGTGTTTCTTTTAGTATTGATATCATCTTTGATTGAGTTTGCTATAATTTTTAACGAGTTTTCTATTTTAATATTAGGATTTAAGTCTAGTTAATATCCTTCACAAGTCTGAGAATCGAACCACTTTTACCACTATCTACAAATCATATCACGTTGCTATCTCAAGCTTGTTTTCCAAGTTTAGTTGAACAAAACTATATACTTGATTTCTAGTCTACTTATAGCTAAGTCTTGGATTAGGATAGAATGTGTAATTGAGCTTTAAACTTCACGTCATTCACCAATTGAAGACGAAGATCTACTGAGGAGCTTGGAGGAACTTCATTAATAAAAGGTATGTGGAGATTAAAACTTATCTATCACTCATAAGTCTATTCTATCTTCCGATGAGACTAAGTCGTATAGCTATATAGACTTTTACATTATACACATTTGATATTTCGAGTTGAGCTTAACTCTCTTATCTATTTCTTGAAATATGTGTTGGAAGCTTTTTGCTTTAACTGTGCTCATCATATTCTTGGAGAGTTTAGTTGGAAATAATTTATTTGTTGGAAACTAAATGTTATGTCAAAAGATGATCATGTGACAATTACCTTGAACATCTTATATGATTTGTGTGAGACAGTCATTTTATGTTAACTTGGGAAGTTTCGTATTGATCATTCGATCACTTGTAAATTACTTGAAGCTAATGGTTTGTGTGAGACAACCATTGTTGTCTTCCAAGGATGTTTCAATGATTGAAATGAGAGTTTAAAATGATTACCCATGTCTGGATACAACACGGTATGCATATATAGTATGCGAACTGTATTGTGATGATTCAGGTCCGGAACTCTATTTTGCATACCTAGTATGCGAACGGGTTTACCTGAGTTGGATCCGTAACGGTTTTTCATGAACCGGGTTTGCGAACGACTTGACTAGGCCAAGGTCCGGAGCTGCTGTTCACGTACCTGGTTGGCGAACATAGTGGTAAAGTTTTAGAATCGGTCATGTATGATTCTTATACCCATGAACTAAAACATTTATGATTTAAGGAATGCAATCTTTGCAAACCGTGGCTTAATGTTCATGAGTTGATTCTTGTATAAGTACTTTGTACGTTTACGAATCAAAACGATTTCGATTCAATTTGTTCATATATATTTCTATGAGATACTGAACAATTAAACAACTCTACTTGAAACACAATTAGATTCATTTGATTATCTTTCATGATTGATTGATCTTCATATTTGATCCAAAAGTGTTAGATGAATACGGCTAAGACAAAAGTGTTCACATGGCTAACTTCGATTAACTATTATTGAGCCAACTCAATATACACATTAAGGTACGGTAACCCATATCAAAATGAATATATATTTCATTTGTGTGTAACAAGCTAAGACCATCTAACGGTGGAGATTAATTGATTTATTTCTAAGCATACTTAGCTTGAATCTTAAGTCAGGTTTTCATCTGACGTTGAATATTGAATGCTTTGTTACTAAGTTATCTTATCTTTGATTGAAAGCAACTCTGATTTGCAAGACTATATAAGGGATAACTTTAGCAAGGAACGCGATTGTACCTTAATCGGTGTGAGACTTGGTTAGGGCTCAACTACATTCCAGTCCGAAGTTAACTTGTAGTGGACTAGAGTCTGTAGAGGCTTAATACAGTGTGTTGTTCAATCTGGACTAGGTCCCGAGGTTTTTTTGCATTTGCGGTTTCCTCTTTAACAAAATTTCTGGTGTCTGTGTTATTTATTTTTCCCATTATATTTTTGTATAACTAAAATATCACAGGTTGTGCATAGTTCAATCAGTTGATAAATATGACCTTGTTTGTTGTATAGAACTTGATTGTAACCTGGGCTTTGGTGTTTGGTACCGACTAAGTTAATTCTCATATCAATCAGGCTCGCTGATTTCTATCTGTTTGATTTGCTGATTGTATTGAGAAAGAGATATAAACTCTTTGATATAATTCTTGATTGAGTCTCGCTTTTAAGTTTGTGCTCTCGGAATTAAGTTGGAGGTTAGTCCATATAGATTTCCGAAAGAAATATTGGGTGTGGTTGTTATACCCTCGTTTCTCAAAACCGATTTCGATTCAATTTGTTCATATATATTTCTATAAGATAGTGAACAATTGAATAACTCTGTTTGAAACACAATTGGATTCATTTGATTATCTTTCGTGTTTAATTGATCGTCATATTTGATCTAGAAGTGTTAGATGAATACGGCTAAGACAAAAATGTTCATATAGCTAACTTCGGTTAACTGTTATTGAGTCAACTCAATATACACATTTAGGTACGCTAACCCATATTAAAATATAAGTATATTTCATATGTGTGCAACAAGCTAAGATCGTCTAACGGTGGAAATTGATTGCTTAATTTCTAAGCAGACTTAGCTAGAATTTTAAATCTGGAGTTCATATAACGGTGAGTATTGAATGCTTTGTTACTAATCTATCTTAGCTTTGATTGTAAGCAACCCTGATTTGAAAGACTATATAAGGGAGAACTCTAACAACTGGAAAACCAAATCACGACACTTTCCTGTGTCCTAGTTGCAAAGATTCGATTCTCCTTTAACCTAGGTTTTTCCAAAACCATTATTAGGTTAACGACTTGAAGACTTTATTTGGGATTCGTGAAGCCAGATGCAACTATTTTTTGTAGTTGCGTATTATGATCTTACTTGTTATATCGTATTGAGTTTTATCTTCTCTAAGATTTATCTCCAATAGGTAAGATATAAAAGTAATCACAACAGTTCTTCGTCTCAGACTCTTGTGATTTCGCAATAGATTTTCATGTTAATCAGTTGGGTTATTGTGAGGTGACTAATATTTCTAGGTTACTCTTCGGGAGTATAAGACCGGATTATTAGTTGGTTCATGTTCACCTTGATTTTCGTATCAAAAGACGAAACAACAGAATAAAGGGTACACATATCGGTGGGAGAACAAATTTGTTTATAAGTCTTCGACTTTAGGTCGTAGCAACTCTTAGTTGTGGATGAGATCAGCTAATTGAATCAAGTGCGCAGAATCCGACGTGGTTCTAGAGGCGTAAGGAACGCGACTGTACCTTAATAAGTATGAGACTTGGTTAGGGCTCAACTACATTCCAGTCCGAAGTTAACTTGTAGTAGGTTAGAATCTGTAGCGGCTTAATACAATGTGGTGTTCAATTCTGGACTAGGTCCCGGGTTTTTCTGCATTTGCGGTTTCCTCGTTAACAAAATTTCTGGTGTCCGTGTTTTTTTTCCCGGCATTATATTTATTTATATAATTGAAACATCACAGCTTGTGTGTAGTTCGATCAGTTGATAAATCCGACCTTGTTTGTTGGATAGAACTTGATTGACACTTGGGCATTGGTCTTTGGTACCGTCCAAGTTATTTCTCATATCAATCAGGCTCGCGGATTTCTATCTGTTTGATTTGCTGATTATTGAGAAAGAGATAAAATAAACTCTTTGATATAATTCTTGATTGAGTCTCACTTTTAAGTTGATGCTCTTGGAATTAAATTGGAGTTTAGTCCATACAAATTGCCGAACGAATTATTGGGTGTGGTTGTTATTCCCCCGTTTTTTCAATTAGGTTAATTATAAATTAAATTAGGTTAAAGGTGAATTAATCATTTCCACTCTTTAAGACACCTCTTATTACTGTAGGCAGATATTCTTATCACATAATGGTTCCCCACCAAAAATGGTTGGTGCCCAAATAAAAAACGGTTGGTGCCCAAAAAAACGGTTCTATTAGAGACTGTCTTTCCATAGTGGACGAGCCAGTTAGCCCATCTGAGCTAGGCAAGTTGGCATTTTAGCCATGTCTCTAGGAGGCCTGAGGGTCACCACTCACCACCATCCTTCACTTCATAGTGACCTATATTCCGTTTTATTCATCGCTAGCCCAAGCTAAATCCCCGAATCAGGTCTCAACTCAAAACAAAAGTTCCCCAAGTGTCGTATCCTCCCAAAGTAACTGTTGCTTCTACTTCTTCCTCTCTAGCCCTAAGATTTTCCGGAGAAACTTGGAATGGTTTTTATGAGCTAAAGGTTAGTGACTTCGTTAATCACTGAATAGTTTTTTCTTTCCTTTTTTTTTCCCTTTTTTTAATTGTCTCGTGAAATTTTAATAGTGATCTAATTAATGCGTTGATCTCGTCTTTTTTCTTAGTGAAATTAATTGGATGTTGTTGGCTGCTTGTTGCCTCTGTATTCTGTAACCGGTGTCTAGCAACCCTAAAAAGTTCTAATTTTTCACAGTCCTTTAACCAATTTTTATAACTTTAGCTGATTTTCTGTCCTGTCAACCTGGAATAACTTTTAATTCATGTTTTCTGGATTCCTGTAAGATAAATAGAAATGAAGATGATAATTCTTATGAAAATGTGAAACAATTTTACAGATATTTTGGTAGAAATGGTTAGGAGAGGTAGTGGGGTTTTCATGTTAATTGCATTTACTATACATCTCTGATTAGCAAGTAATACTGCCATCAGGACATATGCCCGAACTAGGCTCTCTTCAATCACTGACTTCTTCATAAATGCTGCTAGTTAGACACTCTTACATTCTATATTTCTATATTTCTATTTTTCTGTTAATTATATTAGTGTTATCGTACACAAGACACACTTTCAGCCTACTCGCTTAGATCAGTTGCCATGTGACCATGTTTCCTGTTGTAATGACGTGGGTTCTGCTTAAAAGAACTATTCATGTTAGTTTGGAGTAGTATAACAGTGATAGCATATGAGTTTTCATGGTGTGGTGGTTGCAATTTTTTCTTTTGTGTCAGTTGTATGGAAGTTTTGAAGGTGTACATAGCAGCCAATCTAAGTAGTTGTTTTTAGTCTGGTTGGTTGATGAAAATAGCTGTATCTCAGTAGGGAAATGATGATTAAGGGTTTTGACATTTAAGTATAGAAGAAAGATGTTTAACGATGCGAATGGATGTTCAACCAATCAGGGCTTATATGCTTCCCTTGTTTATGTATGCAGAAAAAAGAAATGGAGGTCTCCGATGATGAAGAAAATATTCTGTTGTTAGACCAAATAGAGAAAGAATCATCTCAGCCTTCAGCACCGAATGGTAGGAAATTTGTAGAAGAAGTATTGAATGGTCACGACAACACAAATTGTTGCGAGAACTTTCGTATGACTAAAGAACACTTCTCCAATTTATGTGTCATTTTACAAACTAAAGGACTATTGCGACACACAAATAGGATCAAGGTTGAGGAGCAATTAGCTATTTTCTTGTATACAATTGGCCACAATCAACGTATTCGAGCAGTGCAGAAGCGGTTTGATTATTCCGGTGAAACCATTAGTCGCCATTTCAACAATGTGCTAAATGCAATTATGTCACTTTCTTCAGATTACTTTGATTCTCAAGTTCCTGAGTGCCCTCAAGAAATTTTAGAAGATACCCGATTCTATCCCTATTTCAAGGTATCTGGTACATGCCAATGTTTTTGTCAAGGCCATCTATTTTGTAGCTTAATTGAGTCTTACTTCACACTATCTTTTCTTAGAATTGTGTAGGCGTGGTAGATGGGATGCATATTCCAGTTATGGTCGGTGTCGATGAGCAAGGTCCTTTTCGTAATAGGCATGGAGTTCTTTCACAGAATGTTATGGCAGCTTGTTCCTTTGGTTCCCAGTTTCAGTATGTTCTCGCTGGCTGGGAAGGCTCAGCAACAGATTCATGTGTACTTAATGCTGCACTTACAAGGCATAGCAAGCTTCGTGTTCCTGAAGGTATGTCTAGTCATATATCTCTTACATGCTACTGCAATTTACTGAATTTTGTAGTTGTTATCAGAAATTATGCAAGTTATTTTCTCTACTAGATATCATCTTATTTATTTGTTTTTGTGTAGGCAAATTTTATCTGGTTGATGAGGACTACAGAAACACGCCTGATTTTATCGCTCCATATCCTGGTGTTCGTTACCAACTGAGTGAATTTTCAGGTGCTGACGATCTCCAAAATTCTCAAGAGTTGTTTAATTTTCGGCATTCATTATTGCGAAGCACCATAGAAAGCACATTTAAGATATGGAAAGCACGATTCCCTATTTTAACTGCGGCACCACTTTATCCATTACAAACTCAGGTGAAGTTAGTAATAGCAACATGCATTTTACATAATTACATTCGGAAGGAGAAAGGCGAAGATTGGCTTTTCAATATGTGCGAAGATGCACTATGGTAGCACACCGAGCCTACAGCAACACTTGCTGAGAAAGAACCTGTAGCACATGTTTCTGACAGCTATTTATCAGACTTCCCTTGCAGTGAGATGGAGTTAGAGATGGCTTCAGAGTTGCGGGATTCTATTGCTGCTGAAATGTGGAATGATCACATACGAGATTCATTAAATTTAAGGTTCGATCATTAAAATTGGGTGTGAGTGGTCCACAAACAGGGAAGGTTCTGCCAGGTCTATAATCTTTTGAAACCTGTTTGAGTGAATTCATATTGGGAACACAGGAAACCTCAAGAAATACTATCATAGGCAGCGTATTTCTATTGCTATGGCAATATCAAGGTGGCCGGTTTCCTCCTCTTCTCAACTTGCACTCCTAGCGAGTGCTCAGTGCTCATCTCTGCAGATTTGACATCGAAGATTGATGTCAAATTGAAAGAACAATCTCAATTGAAAGAAACAGGGTTGCTAATCTTATTTTGTTTGTTCATGTTTCTCGTAGAAGTGAGGATTAGGTTACATATAGGGATGGTGTGTTAGGAAATAACTTGTGATTTTGCAAAGTATTTGTAGTTTTTTTTTTTAAATCCGAAGTTTTTGTAGTTCAATGTTTAAAACCTGCCTATGACAGTAACGAAACGGCTGTTATTATATATTAGGAGCTGAAGCTTAAATTCAAATTGATCAACTGATGAATGACAATGCATCTTAAGGACAGTGAAGAGGATAATCATTTCACTATATTGGGTTACAAGTATGTACCAAGCGCCATTCCTTGAGACAAATGAAGAAATGTGAGTAGAACATTCTAACAGCATTTAATGCTGTGGTATATACATAGGTTCTAGCCATTGAATTGAGGTAAATAAGTTGCCGGAAAGTTTAACATGGCAGAATGTTTAACAGAGTTGTCATCTCTTAGGCTTGCAACTTGCGTATGGCAGTTGTAGATCATCTGAAAGCGACAGCCGACCGGTTGATCACTTTCCTTGACGGCCAACAGGTTGATTACTTCCCTTGACCTTGCCTTGACACTTGGAAACCATGTTAATGGCCTGATACTAGTGGGTCCTTTAGTGTGGTGTGATCCTCGCAATGCCTGCTCTTTTTGGATCAAGCTATTGAGGATGCAAGACATCTGGTGGTCTTGTTTTCTCTGTTAGGAAGGAGATGTACAACATCTCTAAACTTCATTGAGGCTCAAAGCTTCCAGATGTGTATCAAACTAAAATAGTTGAAAATTATTAATCTTGGGCGAAGACCCAAAACTTTGCCAAGGTTTGCAAAATGGCTAGATATACAACGGGTTTGGTACAAACTTAAAAAGTGGTACTGGTACAAACACTTGATATTAAGGGTCAATGGCGGCGCTTCTGCCCTGTCGCTACTTCCCAAGCTTGTAAAACGTGGTTCACAATTTCCTCAACACCAACACCATGCTTCACCTGTATTAAATATCACTTCAAACCTTAAATGTGGATTTCTAACCAGTAGAAAAGCGCAATAAGATATCACAAGGCAGCTTATGAATTTCAGTTAATGCTCATTTATGGTGAAGAATGACCTGCGGTAACTATGGATCATCCTCTCTGTATGGCATTAGAGATGAAATAAACTTCTAGCTAGGGATTAAAGGTTCCAACTATTGGATCAAATTTTTGAATGATCTTAGCAAGTTCTGTAGGAAAAGCAATAGAACCTCGTGCGGGTATTCTATTGAATATGTAGTTCATGAAAGAGAGTCACCATATCCATCACACATATACTCATCATTAGGTTTTTGTCATGAATTTTACAGCTGGAAGACGTGTACAAAATAGCTAGTACTAAATTAATAGACACCCCACGGGAAGAATAAATGTATATACCTGAGAAAATACAAAGGGACCTCCATCCCTCATCCGAAGAGCATCACGTTCCATGACTTCCAGGTCAGCTCCAACTGCTGCAGCCAGATCAGTCTTGTTTATGACCTAATACACACACACAGCATTACAGTTAAAACCATATTAAAAGATAATGTAAGACTTTTAAAGGTCTCACACTAATACGAATTGATTGAAGACCATCATGAATTCAGCAACAATAACCAAAACGTAGCAAGCATAAGATTTAACAGAGGGCATACAAGGAGGTCTGCTTGAGTAATTCCTGGGCCACCTTTTCTAGGAATCTTATCACCTCCGGACACGTCAATTATGTAAATGATGAAGTCAGCCAACTCCCTGCTGAAATTAGCAGCTAAATTATCTGCATGCGCACAAATCAAAGATATAGAATTAGAAACAAGCTTACCAAGTTTGGTTGTAAAACCACCATTAATACTGATAGCTCTCAATAATTCAGCTGTGTTTTCTATTTTCAGTCCATAAAAATCTACACTGCTCATTATACAAATTCAGTATTCAATTTCTACTTCCTGTCCAGTTGTGGGTATTCCCTATCTATAAAATACTGCATTCGAAGTCATACAGATTCTAGTGTTCAGCGCCTCCGAGTTGTTAAAGATTTTATCATACAACAAAATTGAATCTCGAACATACAAGATCAACAGTCTAAAGATTCAAATATCCCTCAGGTTTCACACTTCTAGTTTTGAATCCAAGAAACATAAAATAAACAAGTTGAAGTCATCGATTTCTATCTCATTTGACATTTATAGCAAACTATTCATTTCTACACAAAAGGAAAGAATCGAAAAATACCTCCACCAGATTCACAAAGAAGAATATCAGCTCTGTATAAGTTGGATAGCTCTTCCAGAGGACCTAAATTGATACTAATATCTTCCCGAATTGCGGCATGTGGACAGCCTCCGGTTTCCACAGCACGTATTCTTTCCTCTGGAAGTGCTCCATGCTTCACAAGGAACTCACCATCCTCTTTGGTAAATATATCGTTTGTCACCTGAAAAGATAAAACGAAGAAAAAAAAGCCCTTAAAAACAACAAAATGATGCAGTGTTAAAAAGAGTCCGATAGAGTTCTGAATTATTAGGAGGAAACCCAAAACAAGATAGAGATAGACATATAAAGAGTACAAAAGCCGTGTATCAATCACCAGATGGCAATAAAGTGTTGCCTCTTGTCTTATAAAGTTCATTTGTTAGCATAAGTCACACATAAATGATTTAGGAGGGAAACAGTTCATTCAATATAATGATAAGCGATGGATTTCATCTTACTAATTAAGAATTTATCTGATTGGTAGATTTGGAAGTCCGAATGTACCAAAGTAAAACAGGGAACTTTGAAATTCATAGAGATTTTTTCAAATGAAATGATTGGCGATGAGAGGAAGAGAAGGCTCAAACTGTCTAATTGATATGTTCAAGGGAGACGTACTAATGTTTATAACCTACGCAACCATGGTGATAGAATGTAGTCTACATCAAAGTGCATATACAGTGAAAAGACTCATGACTCATCTTTCTACTTTACTTTTATGCTCAAGAAACTCACGTCTCTTGTATGCTCAGCTGTCTGTACTAACTCCTTACCTGTGGACTTACAGTGAAATGAAGAATGGAGCCACTTAACGATCAAAACTACTATTTTCTACTTCAATATACAATTAAATCGAGAATCCTGAATCTACCCTTAGTCTTCCCTGTCAACGCAATTATGCCTCGGTTTTGGATACAATGATCTAAGAATTGGCCATTTGGTACAATATCGAATTTTCCAGAATCATGTACATGAAAATGAATATGCACTATTTTAGAACTTAGAAATAGAGCCTCTGCGGCAATGCTCATGACAACAACACAAAAAAGATCATGGCAGACGAAATGAAATCACAATATCCATTATGGTTTGCGTCTTCTAAACCCCCTCATATTTCCAAAGAAAACAGAAACTACACTATCCATCGACATTTTAAAATCCCAACATACTTACTGCTGCAAGACTGTACTTGTCACGTAATAATTGACACAGTGCCAGCATCAAAGCAGTTTTCCTGTATAAATTGAGATTTGAATTAGTCCATGTATACAAATTCTATGACTTTATAATAGAAGCTAATAAAATTACCAGAAAACTACGAAAAGATTTGAGGTCAGAAGCTTGTTAATCAAAGTGGAATCGCAATGTCTGAGTCAAAATTCAAAAGGTAGCAATCCAATTGCAAAAAGATGTGGTTTCACATTATTACCATATTTAATTTACACTTGAGAACTCTGGTAGCTAAAGCATGATGTAGAAAAACCTTTTCAAGTAAAACGATTTTCTCTCCTATTTAGTACGTCGACGAAGAATGATGATACAATGCAAATTGAACAAAGAAATGAACTTGTAAACATTCAGCGCGTATTTAAAATAAAACTACCAGATAAGAAACATATAACACTCGATGAATTCTTACAATTTCTTCAGTAACCCTAGTAAGCAAGACTATAAAAAATCAACTTATAATTGGATATGAAAACTCACTGATCTAACATCGAACATAATAAAATAAAACAAAGTTTTTGTTCAATTCTGCTAATTTAAGTTCATGAACCTCCAAATTAAAGAAAAAGAAAATCAAGAAGGAAAAAAAAAAAAAAAAATTTAAAATTACTCACTTACCCAGTACCAACAGGACCACCAATACCTATAGTAAAAGCTCTTTCTCTGAAATCTCTAGAGGAAAGTAGAGGAGCTCTTCTACTGAAAAAGCCTGGTGAGTATATGGGTTCATGTGAGTGTGGTGCCAATCCATCATGGCTATGGTAAACTTTTCCATCATTGCCCGTAAAGGATTCACCAGCATGATGATGGTCATGATCATGGTGATGGTGGTCATGGGTATGTTGATGATCTTCAGATGCCATCGGAGACTTTTCTTCGTCTTCAGAGAGTTTTTAACTGGTCAGTTTGATGTGTGGGAGAGAAACGGTGATCTCCCTGACCTGTGATACTCACTGATAAGTACTCGTTCTTTGTCCCCCTAACGAATTTTTATATTTGAACTTAGCTCCTCAGTCCGAGAGTGATTGGCTTTAGGGTGAATCCAATGGAATAAGCAAATAGCTTAATTTGAAGGACCATGGGGATAAACAAAATGGTGGTCCTAAGATGGCGGTATAGCTTAATTTGAAGGACCATGGGGATAACCAAAATGGTGGTCCTAGGATGGCGGTACTATGGCAATGGCCATATCCATTTTTTTGTTGAGCCAGGTGGATGGCAAAACTAGCTTTTCCACTGTGGCAAAGCACTGGGCGTTAGATAACTAATCGTGCGACCGTAATATAAATGCTAGCGCTCGTGGTTAAATCGCTGGTGCTCGTAGAAAAAGCGTTGGTGCTTGTAAAAAAAACGCTGGCGTTGGAATCAAGGACGCCAACGGCTACTTTCCAACGGTCACCGGAACGACTAGTTTCTACCTCCATAAATATGGTTCGATTATGATCTCACAAATTCACAACAATCTTTCATCCGATCAATCTTTTCTTAATTTCAATTTCTTTCAACTTTCAACCATGAATTCTGCTTTTGATTCTTCTGAGGAAGATATGGAGATGGCTAAAATATTGTATGAAGAAGAGGAAGAAATGTGTATGAAATTTTTACATCAAATGGATGAAGATGCAATCAAGATAGAAGAAGGCGACATTTTATGTTGCAATTACAATCTGGGATGATACCAAAGCCTTTAAAGCCATATGAAGTTACGACTAGAAGATGGACGTGGCGAGATCGACACTTTTACCATAAAAAGATGATGCATGATTATTTTTATCATGATTGTGTCTATTCCGATGAGGATTTTCAGCGACGATTCCGCATGAGCCGCAACTTGAAGCAAAGGATTATTGTGGAGCTTCGTCAGGTACAACCTTTATTTAATTATCAGTATGATACACGACATATACAAAGCTTTAGTCCCGAGCAAAAGGTCACTGCGGCCCTCCGTATACTATGTTACGGGGTACCAGCAGATTCTACGGATGACTACATCCGTATGGGAAAAACAACCGCCTTTAGATATTTCAAATTATTTTGTGAAACAATAGTCGAGCATTTTGGTCCAACCTTTTTAAGAAAGCCTACTCAGGAAGATGTTCAAAGAATAACTGCAGAAAAAACCGAGAGGGGTTTTCCAGGAATGCTAGGTAGTCTTGACTGCATGCACTGGACGTGGCATGCGTGTCCTGTAGAATGGGCATGCCATATAAGGGTCATTATCCAAAACCAACTGTAATTTGGAAGCTTCGGCTACTTATGATTGTTGGTTTTGGCATGACTTTTTTGGACTCCCGGGTTCAAATAACGATCTCAACGTTTTATATAAGTCACCATTGTTTGAAGATCTTAAGAATGGGGTCACGCCGCACTGTAATTTCACCATCAACGATCATCACTACACTCAGGGTTATTATCTAGCAGGCGGAATCTATCCAGAATGGTCAACTATGGTTTAAGCTTATAAACAGGTATGCTTTGGTCCCACGTCTTCGAAGGATATGAAGTACTTTAACACCCAACAAATGAAATGCATAAAGGATGTTGCACGCGCTTTTGGCATACTGAAAAGGAAGTTTGCCATCATAGCTGGGCCGACACGCGTTTTTGATATTCAAGAAATCAACAAAATTATGCTGACGTGTATCATTCTGCATAACATGGTTATTGAAGAAAGCAGGCGTGACCCGACCTGGACTACTTTTCCAGATGAAGTATTGAGGCCGAATCTAGTGGTAGAGCATGGGCGCTCGGCAAGAGAATATAGACTTGCCACTGACAGACTCCAAAATCGGGGAATCTATGCACAACTAAGACAAGATTTAACTAAGCACCTTTGGGCTTTAAAAGGAGCAACAGACGATGCGCGGGGGCGAGGCAGAGGGAGAGACAGATAGATGTTATTTTCAAATTAGTGTTGTTGTTTATTTTAATTAATATGTTTTTTAATTTAAATTTGTTTGTTAAAATTGAGGCAATTATATTAAAAGTAATTTTAAATAAACTTTAAATAAATGAGTATAATTAAATTAAACTAAACTAAACTGAATTAAATTTAACGACTACACTGAATTAAATTAACCTTAACTAGACAACAATTAAAATCAGTTAGCAAGCCTGTATTCATCTTCATTTTCTTCCGAGGCATCATCTTCGTCTTTTTCCACATTCACATACTGGCCGGTTTATGGAGGGGGGACTTCAGTTTGTTGGGGGGGACTTGTTCGGCCTGGACTTGTTTTTGTTCGGTCGCATCCATTTTCTTAATTCATACAGTATATTGTCGTTCATTCATTTTGCCAATGTCCAAGGAGAGTAACTTGTTTAGCTCTCGCGAAAGACGACTTTTCTGCTGATTATTTAAAGCAATGGCACAGTCCCTGACTCTATCTTCCTCCATCTACATCTCCATTTCCTTGTGATCAACATAGTTGAACTCGCTTGAACCTCCTTCTGTTGCTCGTTGGGCTGCGTCTCTCGCTGCTTTTGCAGCTTTCTGACCACCTCATATTCTTCTCTTGGAGGTGGTGTTAACGTCTAGATTACTATTGTGTTGATCCTGACTACCTGGAGTTCCATCAGGTGAGGAAGCAGGCCCTCCATTCTGAAAATCCTGCGAGATCGAACCATGTGGTGATCTTGCAAGCACTTGATGACCTTCCAACAAGTATGGATTAAACTTGTTAAGCACCCTCAAAGTGGTGAAGAAATTTTCATGTTGGAAGCTGTAACCTTTGTGGGATGTTTGCCACTCTTCCCGACATCTTCGTTCCACATCTGGTTCGCCTTCACCACTTTTTCTATTGTTCCACATTTGAGTGATCAAAACTACATATTCAGAAACGGATGCTGGAATTGTGTGAAAACGATGACACAACCCTTCGACATCACGTCTATTAATGTTACCGGTTTATTCACCAAATTTTTCTAAAATGTTGCCATAAAAAGGTTTTTTCTTGATACATACCATTGATTTCATCTAATGTAAATAATACATAATTTCCGCAAAGTGACTCGTCTTCATCCATCATATACTTGGGACCACGAATTCTTTTGTTCCTTTATTGTGATTGTTGTGTTTCTTGTTGTGTTTGTTGTGGTGTTTGTTGTTGTGATCATTGTTGTGATTGTTGTTGTGAGGATTCCATATTTGTTAAAGATGCAATATATGGAAATGAAATTTTTATGAAAGAGATATGAATAGTTTTGTTTGAAAAGAAAAAGAAAAGTTAGAGACGGTATGAAAATTGTGTAATGTTGAGGTAGTGTTGAAGAAGGTGTGAGTTTAAGTCTGTAGACGAAGTAAAATTATAGGGAAATGAAAGGAACAATGGTGCCGGGATGGGAAGAGCAGTTAGCGCTCTTAGAAAGAACGCGGCGTGTTTACCAAAAACGCTAGCGTTTTAACAGACGATGTGCGTTGGATGTACAAGCGCTGGCGTTTTTTCTTCACACGCCAGCGTTCGTAGGAAGCTCGCCCGTCCTTACCACATGCGCGCCTTGGGTTGTCCATCTCGATGTTCAAATCAACAAATATATTGATTTGAACATCCATTTTTCATGTTTGTTCATTCCATAATAGGAGCAAAATGAACAAACTTGGAGTTTGTTCATTCCATAGGAACTGCTCTAATGCCGGGCGACACAATAGCAATAACTTGACCGCACTGTCTCCTTATTCTCTACTCGGCTCCACTACTCTAATTCTTCTTCTACTTAACCAAAAAATGTTGTCTCGAGAAAATGTTTCGAAAGGAATTTTTTTTTAGCAAGACTCTATAACCGCTAAAAACCCTAACCGGTGGATATAGTCGGGTTCGCTAAAAACCCAACTGGTGGATATAGTTGGGTTCACGTACTGTCAGGTTCACAGTACGCAATAACGAAATCGTTGTATGGGATCGAGTATACACTTAACTATCTAACGGACATGATAATCATAAATCTACTGCAAAAGTAGGTGCGAGATAAATAAATGACATATGAGATTTTACGTGGTTCAATACATCCACGGGGTAATGAGTTTCAAATATTATTGTGATGGTTAAAGGTTACAAGGTTCAAAGAACCTATGGAAGTAAAAAGAAAATACATGATACAACCGGTTTACTCATATATTCCTAACTCTCCTCTCATATTCCTGAAAGTCCAAACTCTCTTCCGGTAGTAGAGCTTTCTATTTATAGAGCTTTGATTGGATCCCCCTGAGTTTTGCTTTTGTCTCTAGGACCGGAGACCGTTGAACTCCTCCTGCTATCTTTACCCTTTCCTCGATTCTCTGGGACCGAGTGCTTCCCTGACATTCTGACACGTCGACGATAGGGTTAGGTGGGGGTTGAACGCATTTAATGCGGTGTAGACTTTTTATGCATGCGTGTAATGACTCTTTATAACTAGCCCATCGCATCATGGACTCGTGGTAGCTTCTTGTCCATTCATTCAAATCTACCTCGTGATCAGAGAAAGCAGGTGTAGGATGTTCCAGGACTTCTCTCTATCTTTAATCTTGTTCTCCGAATCGGAGATCATACCACGTGTACAGTGAATATTTTGCAGTTACAGACTCTTCCAAAACTTGCATCAATCTCTAGGAGAATACAGTCAAAAATTTGAATATGAGCATGAAAAACCAGAGTCTTATCCTTCCTGATTTAGATAAAGGTCCAATCACATACATATCCAAATTGCCTAAGCGAGAGAAGTTTCAGCAAATAAAAGGTGGGTGAGGAGAGATAGGAATTGTGTATAACCAACTACCCGCGACAGTCAATTAAAGAGTTTCGCTAATGCTTTTGCATCACGTCAACTTTGTAAATCACGCTTTTGCTGGTCGAAATTGAATGTTGGTATCTTACTACCCACACTTTCCAATTCACTGTTTACAAAGTCGATATGTTACTCAACATTTTGATTTTATATTTTATCTTCATATGCATTCATTCTCTAAAGATCCGAGAAAATTAATGGTATTATTGTTGTTAAAACACTGAATTTATGATGATTACAAAAATAACATGCGGTGTGGGAGTTCTACCTTCATCTGACCAAGATTGTTGGTTGGTAGAGAACAAATTGAGACATGCTCTTCTATTTGGGTGATCCTTCTGCGAAAAAGGAATTGTAAAAAATTGAAAGGCGGCGGTGTTGATGGGAGAAAACTTTGTAAAGAGTCAATTAAAGAGTCTCACTAATTCTTTTGCATCACGTCAACTTTGTAAATCACATGAGACATATGAACACGCTTTTGCTAGTCCAAAGTGAATGTTGGTATCTTACTACCCACACTTTCCAATTCACGGATTACAAAGTCGATATGTTACTCAACATTTTGATTTTATATTTTATCTTCATATGCATTCATTCTCTAAAGATCCGAGAAAATTAATGGTGTTATTGTTGTTACACCACTGAATCTATGATGGTTGCAAAAATAGCATGGGGTGTGGGAGTTCTACCTTCATATGACCAAGATTGTTGGTTGGTAGAGAACAAATTGAGACATGCTCTTCTATTTGGGTGATCCTTCTGCGAATTTTTTTTTGTAAAAAACTGAAAGGCGGTGGTGTTGATGGGAGAAAACGATTTGCTAGTTTTTTAGGAACGTGAAGAAACGACCGTGCAGGAGGGGACTCCTCGACCGAGAAAATTGCTTAAACCTTTTTTCAAACAAACGCGTTGCACGGGAGTGCTTTGAATTCGAGAGATCAATTTGTAGGGCTCCATCCTAAACTAATACAATGGTCGTTCCAGAGTCAATTCGGTCACAAAGAGGGATGTTGGACGATCTGTAGGTAGGAAGCTGAGAAGTGTGTGTGAGATCAATGATGATCGAGGATTGTGGATATGTTGGAGATTTCTGCAAGTGAATTGTTGTGTTCAAGTCAGTTTTGATTAATTGATTGAATTCTGCTCTGTTGAGAGTTCTTGTTCAGATGAGAATTCTTGGTTGTTCAATTCAGAGACTTATTTATATTGCAAGAATAGTAGATACATTGATCCCAGTAAGTGTGATGGTTGCTGGATTTAAATAGTGGGAAAGTGAGAAATCGTGGTTGAACCAGTTCCATGTCGTGCGGAGACTTGGTTGATTGTCCATCCACTACTTTGCTAATTCCCTCAATTGCTTGCACGACTTACTCACATTTCTCATCATGGGTGTACACACGTGTCGTAGGACGCCATACCAAACCCTAGTGAATATCCTCCCATGTGATGTGATTGATGTCTCACGAATGTGGAGTCTGTGAGGCATATGTGTATTTACTTAGTCAATTGTTGACTTGACTATACGATGAGTCTTAGCCTTGATGAGTCTAGCATAATGAACGAATGTGGTATGCTATGAGAATCATGGATTGAGCATAAGGTGTCTGCTGAGACAGAATAATGGAAAGACATTGAGTCTTGATATGGATTGTGATATATCATTTTACCAGTCGAAGTAATAATGATATTTTTATAATTTGGCTCGAGCATCCGACGAAATTGCTCGATCGGGGATTTATTTTGATATGTCGAGTATTCAACAAGAAATCAAAGATATTGCAGAATGCTCATCTAGTATATCATGAATGATTGACAAAGAAGGAATCAAAAATATTGGATGGTCTTCCTTTCGAACCATGTTGCTCAGTCGAGTAAAAATGTTGGTAGCAGGACCAAACGTTAAATTAGAATATTGATTGTTGGATCAATAGAATTCTTGAATGCTGATAGTTGAATCAACATGAGAAATATTGCTCGGTCGAGCAATTTATAGTTGAATCACTGAGTTATGCACCCAGGTGATCACGTATTTTGTTGATAGATGAGCAAAATAATATTGCTCGATTGATTAATTATTTGTAGCGTACCAAATAAAATATTAATTAAAATACTGGTAGCTGGACCTAATGTTGTATAATTAATTAGTATGTTGACTTCTGGATCAACATAAAATTATTAGAGTTCGAACTTTCTCAGAATTATGAATTACAAAGCATTTGGTTTGAAACCCTAATTTGAACGATTACTGATCAATTGATGATTTACTGAAAATTAACCAATGAGTGAAAGATGGACCGACTACATGAGATGTTTGTCCGACCATGTAGCCCCCAGGTGCTTGAGTGAGCATACACCGAAATCCTTTGTAGACCGGTTGGTGAAAGAATGATTAAATGCTCGTTCATGCATTTGGGTGCTCGTTCGTGCATTATTGTTAAGTACACTCGCACCGTTTTCTCGGGGCTGGCCTGAATGCCCGAAAATATCATTTAGCTGAGAATAATCCATGAAACGGAGTAAAAAAATAGGTTGAATATCTATTACTAATCCATAGAATTCAGCTGAGAATAATCCACGAAACGGAGTAATGAGATGGATATCTATTACTAATTCGTGGAATCCAGCTGATGACAAGCCCTGACACAGAGTAATGATTTAAAATAAATTATTCTAGAAATTCTATTGATGAATGGTGCGCTAGAATTTAATCTATGAATGGCTCTATAGTAGCATGCAATATGTCTAGGAGCATGTTATTCGGAATCGAGGTATGAGATGGAGGGGACATCATACTCATTTTGAATATTGATTTTGCATAGTCAGGGAATAGTGTGGCGTCCTGAAGGCGTCAATGCTCTATACTAGCATGCAATATGTCTAGGAACCGCCCAATTATTAAGTATCTATACATATGCACTCTACATAGTCAGGAAACAGTGTGGCATCCTGAAGACGTTAGGGATCTATACTAGCATGAAATATGTTTAAGATCCGTCCAATCATTTCAATTCTATGTAGAAGTGTTGATGAAATATGCAAAGTGTGTCGAAAAGCTCGGTTGAGAGGCTTTACGAATCACGTATTTATGCAGGGTACTGAGAGGGTGTACGCTCAGTCAGAGATTGTGAAATGAGCTTCCACGTATCCTAAAATATGAGTTTCACATAGTGTCTGAAGTCGTTTCAACAACATGCAAGATCGTGATTTTACGATTTTAACCTTTGTCGAAAATCCACCATCAACAGGTGGGATACCTAATTCGGGTTTAAATACATTCATATTGAACTTGCTTTAAAAAAACAAAAAAACGAATGTCCCTTTCTATATGTTAGAATCCCTCAAACCAGTGTTCGCTTGTGAAGTTTGCTTATCTAATTTTGATGTTTTGTTTATCCCAATTGATTCATACTTAGCTCTTTTATTTTGGTATATCTATTGAAGCCATGTTATTGTTATACCTAAATCGCACCTTCATGAGACAAAGTGGCATGGACATGCACACCGGCAGGCCGTCTACGCGCATGCCGGGTCGGTCCCACCAAAAACTTTGTCCATGATTGATTTTGGTCAAGCTAAAGAGTGATGCTTGCGCACCTCTTTAAAACCCTAAAATCCATCGGTCGCAAACATGTGCGGCAGATCATTTCGTCCGTCCAACTTTGCCAGCTTGGTCGGACAACTTAGGCTAAGAGTTAAATGGTCAAAAAGGCACCTTGGTAATTACCGTCCGTCACTCTACCGCAAGGAGTGATTGGCCAAGGGATGGCCCGCCCATGCGGCCTCCAAACGATCACTCAAAGATGGTTGGGCATGCAGCTATTTTAAGACTCTTAATCCGCGACTTACTCCGTAAATCTTTAAAAAGAGATGCTTCATACATATTGATTATATTCGATGCATTACATGCATAGAGGATACACCATATTTCATGAATATCGATTTCCTAAATAACTCAGTTATTTAACCTAAAACCGTATGCTACTTCTGTGGGTCCCACGATCCACTCATTCGAGACATCAAGCATGTCATAAACTGGGGGATACTTACTGGGGTATTGGTCTGGCGGTTTACAGCGTGCAGCGTGCAACGCGCCATCACAAGAACGTGTCAGGAGGCATGGACGGTTAACGATGATGAGAAAAGTGGGCAAAAACGTGTTCGTGTGACGATCACTTGCATGACCCCACTACTCTGTCACTCCACTTCCTACACTTCCTACGAGATGAGGTTTGCGCTCAATGATTTGTATAAATAGGTCATTTGCCTATTTTCAAAAAAGGACGAACAACACAGAAAAACCAAGTGTTGTCATCAGTATCCAGAAAACACCAGAACTGATAGCTTTTATTGTGCAAGCCAGTTCATCATTCTGATACAAGTCATAAACATCCAACACCTTCATAATCTCAACACCTTCTTCGCTTCCCTCCCTAAGATCAACCCCATCTTCTTCACTTTATGACTGAAACAAGTCTGGAACGACCATTTCTTGGTTTAGGCCAGAATTGTATAGATTGATCTCTCAAATCAAAAGCACTCCCGAGCATTGCATTTGTTTAGGGTTTAGATTCGTTTCTCATCCGTATACACCCAAATTTACCAAAGCCAGCAGAAACAGTTTTCACCCTTCAAACAATTGGCGACCACAGTGGGAGATTAGTCTCTCGGTTGTGAAGTCAATTTCTTCAATACCCAATTCCATTTGGTTGATTTCAAAATGGTTGGTCTTAGGGCTTCCCCAACAACTTCAAATCCCGGTCAGAGTTCCTCCGACGAAAATGCTCCTCTTTCCAACAGTATGTCTGACGGCACGGCTGGAAGAATCCCAACATTGATCGAATTGGCACGAGTGCAGGGGATTCACACAAAGAACATGGACCTGATCAAAGAAGTGCAGTTTTCCTGTGACCGAGATTTCTACACTTGGGACTGATCCTCACAACGATCCTCCTCAAGTCAGTAGCTTCACTACGAACCAAAGGCTAGTGGATCATGAAGCGGCTTCTCTAGTGGAAAGTTTATGCGAACTTTTGCACCTCTCGAAGAATCAACGGGCGGAGACATTTGATGTAATCAACCAGATAGCCCTGGATGTGCACTTAACTCCTTTGCGTCCGGAAGTCTCAAAAACGCCAGAGATGTCTGTGAATAATGTCACATCTACAGAAGAATACATGATGGCTAAGTAAGGTCACAATCGGGTCCTACATGTTACTGCACGCATCAAGGATTCAGAGTTCAATAGGGCCCTCATCGACACGGGAGCGTCTTCGAATATGATTACTCTCAAGACTCTCAGGACACCCAAGGTTCGCCCAGGAAAGATCGTACAGAAGCCTACCACGATGACAGACTTCGAAGGAAACCAGACCAACACGTATGGGTATGTCAATCTGAATTTATCTGTAGGTCCCGTCCAATCAAAGGTGAAATTCGAAGTCATAGAAAAGGATACAGACTACCATATGATACTGGGGAGACCTTGGCTTCATGACAATAGGATTGTCCCTTCGACGTATCACCAGTGCCTGAAGACTATGCTGAATAGGGAAGTCATTCGTATCCCTGCATCGTTGTCTCCTTATGCACCGATATGTGGAGTGGAATTATTTGAACCAAGAGAAGCTCCGCGGGAAGAATCAGACAAAGTTCATTGCATCCCACTCCCCACGTGGGCGTCAATTCAGGAGGAGGACCAACTCGCATCATTGAGGGCTAAGACCCACGATGCATCTTGGCAGACAAGGCGTTCTTCTTCATCCGGTAAATCCGCAACACACGTTTACATTAAGAGGGAGCGAACATTTGTGGGAAGTCGTGATCAGAAAGGGAGAATCGTCTACCGACGCCGATGTTAGTAATTAGCAGGGGAGATTGTTACCCAGTCTCTCCGCCAATGGAATGCTACAACAACGACGAGCCACAAGAAGAGGTGCTGGATGCTCCACGAAAACTGCAGGACGACACCAACTACACGACCAATGAGCTCGAAATCGTTAATATCGGGAATGGAGAATCTCCCAGGCCTATCTCCATCAACTCAATCTTGTCCATGGATGAACGCACAGAGCTCGTGCAACTTCTCAAATAATACCAGGACATATTCGCTTTGACGTATGAAGAAATGCCCGGTCTAGATGAAAAATTGGTCACCCATCATCTACATGTCAAACCTGGATTCAAGCTGATCAAGCAATCTCCGAGGAAATTCAGGAACGAGGTAGAAGATCAAATCAAGACTGAGATTCAGAAGCTGCTAGCTGCTGGCTTCATTAATCCCATCCATCATCCGACCTGGTTGGCTAATGTAGTTCCGGTGAAAAAGAAAAACAGACAGATCAGGTGCTGCGTAGATTTCAAAGACTTGAACAGATGCTTCCCAAAAGACGATTTTCCTCTACCTAACATTGACATGTTAGTAGATGCCACCAGCGAACACGGCATGCTCTCCTTCATGGATGGATATAGCGAGTACAATCAGATAAGGATGTACGAGCATGACGCAAGTAAGGCATCTTTTCGAACTCCTCTCGGAAATTTTTATTATACTGTAATGCCATTTGGTTTGAAGAATGTCGGTGCAACGTATCAACGCGCTATGACGGTAATCTTCCATGACATGATGCATAAGCAAGTCGAAAACTATGTGGATGATATAGTAGTCAAATCGAAAGCTCGGGCAGATCACAAAGGAGTCCTACGGAAAGTGTTCTAAAGGTGCCGTGAATACAAATTGAAGATGAATCCTTTGAAATTCGCTTTCGGAGTTTCTTCAGGCAAGTTTCTGGGATTCCAGGTAACTGCTGAGGGGATCAAGGTGGACCCATCCAAGACTCAATCTATCCTCATGATACCGCCGCCGCAGACTGTGAAGGAACTCCAAAGATTCATGGGCAAGGTGAATTACATTCGACGTTTTATACCTGGTTTTGCCCAGCTCGTTGCTTAATTCACTCAATTGTTGAAGAAAGGAGCAAGATTCATGTGGACCACACTACAACAGGAAGCGTTTCGGAAGATTCAACGAATATTGTCATCTCCAAAATAATCATAAGGAGTTCACCTATTATGTCAGCCCGGATGAGAGCGAAGCCGGGACATCTTCAGATCTACTGGAGCCGACACCTCAAGGGAGCAGCCTCAAGAAGATAGCGATGTCCGCATCATCATGTCGAGAAAGAATCCGCAGCTTGGGTGAATCACTCTGTCATACTTAAGAGGAATGCTTCGGCGAAACAGCGAATATCCAAATGATTATGTCAAGAGGTCCCGAATTGAGGCACTGAAGGGTCACGATCTAAATGTGAATGAAAAACAAGTGGTGTGATTGTGCATAAATAGGATGGTACCTATAAATCGTTCTTTGTCGAAGAACCTGTGCTTTCAGACATCCTCTGAACTCCGTGAAGCTACTAAACGCTCAAGTTGCGACAGCACCTGCTCTGCTAGAAAGAAAAAGCCTGCCAGTAATGAAGAGCCTCATGATATTCGTGGAAGCATACATCTCACCAACATGCAATGCAAGCTTCAGCCTCTTGTAAGCAGTTTCACTGAAGCAGCAAGAGGAAAACCACCGAGATACAACATCCTGCGCGTCCAAAATCGCCAACTCCAACTCCAGTACCATATACACGACTTCCACAATGATGAAACAACGTCCAAGATGTTCCATGTCTAGATCGACGATAACTATATCAATGAGAGACGCTTTCAGAATTTCGTCTCCCGTAGAAGAAGTAGTTGCGTTACCAAAGGAGATTGCACCTGGGACTCAAGAGGAACTTCCCTACTCCTCAAAGACACGATCCAAATATGATAATGGAAAAGGAGTATGACTGGGGACTGCTTAGCACTACCGATCTCAAATATGGTGAATTCAGAGAGATGAACGCTATCATTATGATTCCAAGATGTCCAAAGACGAGGATATACTCAAGAGAGCAGACGCAAAGACAGCTTCATGAACCTAGCGTGACAACATCTATCAAGTCGAAAGCTCAGTGGATACTCGTTGGCAGGGGACTGTCTCCCTCTTCTCTATTCCATGAAGAAACATCAAGAAAGCCATCGGTTCCAGCTTCTCCCTCTAATAACGATACGATCTCTACCATTGTATGAATAGTACCAAGTTCGTGCAAGTTGCCACCACGCCTCTCCCATCCAGTCTCTTCTGATCACAGTTGCTGCCAAGAACTGTTGTTGCTTGTCGATTGATACCATCCCGAGCTTCACCATATCAACAACCACTACGGACAGAGTCAATGACTTCTTCAACGCAAGAAAGATGGTCAATCAAGGAGCATGTAATTCGCAAGGGAAAATTAAACTGAAGAAGAAGCCTTTTCAATCCTTCAAAGGAAGCCACTTCAACGCTCCCCAGAGGAAGCCTCTTCAATGCTCTCTTCAAAGGAAGCCGCTTCAACGCTCTCTCCAGGATCCGCCTCGACGTTTCAGAAGCTGCTTCAACACTCTCTCCAGGGTCCGCCTCGACGTTCGCTTCAGAAGCTGCTTCAACACTCTCTTCGGGATCCGGTTCGATGTTCGCTCCAGAAGCCGCTTCAACGCTCTCTCCAGAAGCCGCTTCAACACGCCTTCTGGAACCTACATCAACGTTCTCTTTGGGAAATGCTTCAACATCTTTACAGAAATTGCATCAACATCCTTTTAAGGATATTCCTCATGATAGGGCTCGTCCACATCAGAGTCGAGGATTATGACATAAACCAACATCATGCCAGGGGAACGCTTACCTGGACGCCTCTTGAACGTGACATGTTCCAAGGACAGGACGACCCATCTCTCCTGGTAACATTAAAAACCATACTTCATATATTTATACTAATGTTGATGGTGGATTTTAGTTCAGGGCTAAAATTTTAAAACCAAAAATAATGTGTTGGCATCCTGCAAAGGGTAAAGCCATTTGATAAGCGATAAGCGCAGAAAACCTCTCGCTTTACTTATTTGAAGCAATTCAACAAATATACAAATATTTATAGCATTATTAATTAATGCATGAGTTTCCTTGTATTTCCTGTACTGTTCTCAGCAGGACTCTCGTTATTGGTGTGGCATGACGATTGAGTGTTTACTCTCAGCAGAGTAACACGAATCTCCAAGTGTCAATAGTGAGGTATGCACGAAATACCCGCAGACCATGCCCATTCTTTAACCAAGAGGACCCTGTGTCGGTGCTCTTATATTAGCCCGATCGAGCATGTTTAATTCCCTAAGGGGAATCTGGAATGTTCATGTCAGTCTCAGAAACAATCGAGGCCACGCAAGTTGGCCGCATAATTTAACTAGCCTAGACGAACCCCTAACAGGAGCAGACAATCACCGTGATGTTCACCGGCGGGATCGCCTATGCCCTAGCCGATCGAACACCACGCTATACCCCTACCGCCTGTTAAACGACGGCCCCAAAGAGGGATGGCCGCGTTGCTTTGGGAAAGGCTCAAACGAGCAAGACCGCTCAAAGCAGTCTTAAAATCATCATGATTGTCCAACTTCACCAGCCTGGTTGGATAGATTAGATCATCCCACGATTGATCAGTGAAGCGCTAATGCACACATTAGCGGGCCCACTACTCATTCACCTGATCAGTTTTCTCACGACCTATCCCTAGAGCAATGAACGCTTTCTCGAAGTATGGCTGACATGATGCTTAAAGGGTCGCGGAAATCCCACAAGCGTCTTAAATCGTTCACAACCATCCAACTTCGCCAGCATGTTTGGATGGCTTAGATCACGCCTAGGACCATCGGGCAGGAACGCATAAGTTCACCGTCGGCCCAACATGGGCCCCGCACGGTCGGTCTCCCCAAAGGATGAGCATAGCCTGCCAAACCGTTTGGTCAACGTTGCGCACGCGTGACTGATCCAAAATTCTAATTAGGGTTTGTGGCATTACATATATGTCGCAGTTTGATCATGACCATCCATCTTCGCCAGCTCGAATGGAGGGTATAGATATAGACTAAGGAGGTCCGGATAGCATCAACATTATCACCCTGGGCCCACATATGCGTGTGACCGACCGGTCTGGGCCAACCATGGCTGAGCGCCTCGAAACGTGTACCCAAAGGTGGCATGTCACGCGGCTTCCAAATCCTTCGCGGCAATGGATTTCTATCGCAAACCGATCACGGCCACTCATTTTTTCCGGTCAAATTGAGTGGCTTAGATCGCACCTTCATGAGACAAAGTGGTACGGACATGCACACCGGCAGGCCGTCTACACGTATGCCCGGTCGGTCCCACCAAAAACTTTGTCCATGCTTGATTTCGGTCAATCTAAAGAGTGATGCTTGCGCACCTCTTTAAAACCCCTAAAATCCGTCGGCCGCAAACATGTGACGCAGATCATCTCGTCCGTCCAACTTTGCCAGCTTGGTCGGACAACCTAGGCTAAGAGTTAAATGTCCAATAAGGCACCTTGGAAATCACCGTCCGTCACTCTACCACAAGGAGTGATCGGCCAAGGTATGGCTCGCCCATGCGGCCTCCAAACGATCACTCAAAGATGGTTGGGCATGCAACTATTTTAAGACGCTTAATCCGCGACTTACTCCGTTAAGCTTTAAAACAACGATGCTTCATACATACTGATAGTATTTGATGCATTAAATGCATAGAGTATACACCATATTTCATGAATATCAATTTCCTAAATAACTCAGTTATTTAACCTAGCACCGTATGCTACTTCTATGGGTCCTATGATCCACTCATTCGAGACATCAAGCATGTCATAAACTGGGGGATACTTACTGGGGTATTGGTCTGGCGGTTTACAGCGTGCATCGTGCAACGGGCCATCATAAGAACGTGTCAGGAGGCATGGACGGTTAACGATGATGGGAAAAGTGGGCAAAAACGTGATCGTGTGACAATCACTTGCACGACCCCACTACTTCGTCACTCCACTTCCTCTACTTCCTACGAGATGAGGTTTGCGCTCAATGACTTGTATAAATAGGTCATTCGCCTATTTCCAAAAAAGGACGAACAACACAGAAAAACCAAGTGTTGTCATCAGTATCTAGAAAACACCAGAACTGATAGATTTCATTGTGCAAGCCATTTCATCATTCTGATACAAGTTATAAACAGCCAACACCTTCATAATCTCAACACCTTCTTCGCTTCCCTCCCTAAGATCAACCCCATCTCCTTCACTTTGTGACCGACGCAAGTCTGGGACGGCCATTTCTTGGTTTAGGCCAGAATTTTATAGATTGATCTCTCGAATCAAAAGCACTCCCATGCAGTGCATTTGTTTAGGGTTTAGATTCGTTTCTCATCCGCACACACCCAAATTTACCAAAGCTAGCAGAAACAGTTTTCACCCTCAAACAACTAAACATTATTATTATTGTGGTAATAAAATACACTTGCAATGGAGATGCAAAGTTCGTAAGATGCAAGATGCACTTTCTATTATATCAAACGAATTGGCTAAGTTTTCTCCTCATAAGAACTCAGATCGGTATTGTCCTAAGTTTAGGAAAAAGAATTATTATAATGATAGTTCAAATTTTGCATATCACTCGACAAGGTTATCTCATAAAAGACCCAATTATACAAAGAGAGATGATTTTTTAAATGCAAAAACAAGATCTGATGTTCCAAATTGGAGAAAGGGTGTTTCGCAAATTACTCAAAAGGAAATGATCTTAATGGTATGAAGGAGAAAGCTGCTCCTGCGAGACCCAACTCTAAATGGGTCCCAAAGTCCTCCGTATCCAAGAAGGGACCAAAAGTTAGTCACAAGAATGACTCTCAGCTGTTAATTGTTGGTGACAATAGTTATAAGAGTTTTCTTGAAAGACTAAAGAAAGACATTATGTCTGAAATCTCTTGTACTAGTGAGCGTTTGATTATGACATTCTTCATCACAAGTCAAAGAATAAAAACAAGAGATGGAACAAGAGAAAACAAACCAAGTAAGAGGTCAAAAATGATGATTCGGTCTTAGTCACTCGTGACGAACAAGACAAGGATCAACTCAACACAACCTAGTTGTGTTGGAATGTGCATGCTCACCTTTGTGCTCAATCTTATGAAAGGTGAGGAAGCACGTACAACTGAGCACATGATCTCTCGATTGTTATATGACTAATTAACATCTTTAGGGAGATTTATTTTCTTCTATACTCATACCTTCTCTATCTAGTTTTGAGATTTTGATAGAAACGGTAATTCTGAGTTGATGATGTTGATACCTACTGATCATATATGTGTAGCTCTTGCTTTTATGGTTAAAACGAGCCAAAAATCACTGAATTCGGACATTGTATGCAAAAGTTATGTCAAAAACAGTTTAGTGTTGTGATCTGTCACAAGTAACTCTTGGGAACCGATCCTAGTACCCTGTCATAGTGAGGGAACCGATCCTAGTACCATTTCCTATGGTGGGAACCGATCTTAGTGAGAGGTCCCCATACGAAGGAGTGTAAAACTGTTTTGCATATAACTTCTTCGTCTGAACTCGGAATGACCTCATTCTTTTTGCGTTGGTTTTGTAATTCTATTTCCTACAAGACTGAGGTAATTGCAATACTTGATTTTATGTTGAATGTTTATGGTGTATTGCAAATTTATTTATGATATGTATGATTTCGGTTTTCATGACCTGAATATTCGATCTCATATGTTGTGAACCCTTATGGTTTGGGTGACTTTTTGATTTAGCAGGATTAAGTTATAGCCCTTGTTGCTAGGCTTTATCAAAGGATCACGAGGGTTTTGGTAGAAACAATATGTGAAAAAGTCACAATATGTTGAATTGGTTTTGGTTTAGCATAAAAGCATATGTGTTTCGATGGTTTTCAACTTTTGCTTGCAATAGTTAAAGACTAGTTTCCAACCTTTCTCTGGTGAAGGTTGGATGTTGTTATTCTTTTGTTTTGCATAAGGATGACAACATAATGATATTTCGATATCAATTCTCCCTGGAGGAAAATGCAAACATATTGGAGAAGTGGATGCGAAATTTGAGGTAACAATGTTGTTAGTTAATTACTTTCCTGTTTAAGAAAAGCCTGATTTTATTTTATATATATTTTGCTTTTCCTTAACAAAATTTTGGTACAATTGATGTTTTGATCCATTATGTGTGTATAGATGTGTAAGTGATTCAATTGGTTCCGGTTAAGAAAAATTATTGTTATCTTTCTTTATTGTATGGTATCAATTGTTTAGGCTTACAAAATTTCGGCGCAATTGTGGTGTTTTAATGATTATGTTGATTCAATTGCTAACGGTTGAGGATAATAATTATGCAAGTTGATTTATTTTGGTTTGTATGAATTATTTAGGCTTAACGAAAGAAAAAGTCTACGGGATGGAATGTTTAGTCCAATTTGATTCCGAATAAGAGAAGCTAAGTTTATCTTAGTCAAACTTATCAAAGTAGAGGTTTCAGTTATTCAAGTCTAATTGAATGTCTTAACAAGAAATGCTAGTTAATTAACCTAGTACTTCTCTTGTTTAAAATTTAAAGGTCTAAGTTACATGGATAATTAGAACCTGGTGAGAAAAATAGAGTTATCTTTATTTTGGTCTTACCGAATGAAGCGATTGTATTTGTACAATCGGTTTAGCAAAGGAACTAAGTTGCTTAGTTGATTTTTGGTTTGCTAAACTAAATTGGGAAAATTGCTTCGGGAAATTGTTTCCTTGATAACATATCAAAACAAATTACTTTGTAGTTTTGGTTTTGATATTGGTTATCAAAAATGGTGTGTGGAACCCTCGTGCTTAACTCTATAGGTTGCAAGTCTATTTGAGATTTGTAAGATTCTTTTCGTGTTGTCCTTTATTTTTTTCGTTTCTTTATCATTTTGTGACAAAAAGGGGGAGAAATATATGGAGTAAACAAGTGATACTGGTATTGATTGGTATTACTAAGGAAAAGAATAATTGTGCTTAAACGTTTATCTAACGAAAGATTGAAAGCATAGACTAAAGGGGAGTAACATATCGTATTAATTGGTATAACAAAGACGTGCGGATTGATGAAATATTCCTATCTCACCTTTAGGGGGAGTGTTAGCTTTGTTTTATAATGTTAACGGCGGCATTTAAGGATTGAATGAATGCAGGTTATTGTGTTGTTGAATTCATGAATCAAGCATATGTGTAATGAATTCTTGTAATTTGTTTATCCATATGATTGTAAGAGTTTTGTCATTAAAATTGACAAAGGGGGAGATTGTTAGAGCATAGCTCGGTTGAACCCACCAAGCGTTGGTATGTCAAGTTTGGTTGTCATATTTTAGTGAATCAAAACTCATTTAAGAGTCGTTTGATTATGTATTAGAGTCAACTTCGTATAGGTTAGCTTGAAAGTATTAGGATATGAGACATTACAAGTATTGCGAAGTTATGAAGAAGTGAAGAAGTAAGAAGCTACAACGACAGCATCATCCTTCCTCTTGAGGTTAATGATATTTGCCTTGAACTGTTTCATTCCCTAACGTATCTTTCAAGTGAAAACAAAAGTGCGAAGCATGTTTGCACTCTAGATAGACATAGTATTAAGGAATACAATACGAGGTTTATTGCTTAACCATTAATCTTTGTAGATAAGACATCGACATAATCATTTAAATGTTATTATGATTATGTATGGGTATGAGGTGAGGATTTCATCCTAGGAAACAATGTTTTACATGTTTTTTAAGGAAGTAAGTTCATAAACTTGTTTATGAATCGAAAAGGAAATCGCCAGCGTTATTGGGATTGTTATTCATTGCATATCTTGTGAACATCCAATATTGTATTACATGTGTTTTAAGGAAGTAAGTTCATAAACTTGTTTATCAATCGAAAAGGAAATCACTAGCTTTATTGGGATTGTTATTCATTGCATATCTTGTGAACATCCAATATGCGTGATTTAGTATAACCGCTCACGTCTTGTTTGTGTTCTTGGTAAAACTATTCACAAAGGCCTGACTTATGTATTGGTATGACTTTTATTAGTGAAACCGATCTTAAATAATCACCTATGAGGTATGATCAAGTTTGTGTTTGTGTAGGATGGAATCTGGGTAAAGGGGAACCAATCCTAGTAAGAGGTACAACACATCACAAGGGGAATCGATCCTTGTATGAGGTGCAACAAGGTTTATAGCAAAAAGGGGAACCGAACCTATGGACATGTGCAATATATATAAGTTAGATACCATATATATGTGGGGAACCGATCCTAGTACCTAGTCAACCGAATTTTGGAAAGCTAGTGTGACTATGCACAATACTCACATGGAGGTAGAACCGAAACTTGTTTTGGTAGAACCGTTAAACCTATGATTTGTGATTGAGTGTTATTGATCAATCACATAGTTCTTGAAAGTCAGATGAACCAGTTCTAAACTTGTTTGGAAATGTGGCAAATTGGTTTCAAGGGTGTAGGTATGAAAGAGGACTTACAAAGTAAGGATGTCGACACACTTTGAACACGTACATCAATGTTTATCTTTGGTTGTTCAAAGTTATTCCTTAATAGCTAATGGAAGAAAATCCCAGGATCGAAACATAAATAAGTTAAGAATCTTTTAATTAAGGTTTTAATTTTATTTTAGGAAAACGAGAATTAGTAAATGCATTTACTAGTTAAAGATTTTCCAAAGAGATTTTCGGTCATTATTTTAGACAGAGCATTTCGAAGAATTATGGAAACCGAATTTGGAATATATTGAATATCTTTGAGAATATTTTCGGTTTTGGAAATTTCTTGGTGTCCAAACTTCCTTGTCTTGGAATACCTGAAGTTTCCATTTCTAGCAAACTAATCTTTCGTGATAGCAAACTTCCTCGGTTGTGTTGTTACTGGTGTAGCCGCCTATTCGTAGAGGAGAGTAAACTAATTAGGTGAAATCTCTTACGATCGCTCAGTTTAAAGTCTTCTTTGGGATTGAGAAGCTCTACGAGTACCGTTGGTGGAAAACTAGATAATTGCGGTTTATATTGTGTTTTCGATTGATTTGACTGACTAACGGTGGTTGAACTTTGATTGCACCTAGTTTGTTTATGCTTGAGAATCTTCTCTTCTGATATAAGATTCACTAAAACTATATCGAAGATTCGACAGGGATCTTTAGACTGTTGTTAGTGCTAAAGAAAATCTTATGATAATTCCATTGTTAACAGACTCTGTTCTGTGCGTGATCGATCACAAGAGATTCAAGTTGTTGTGTGTAGGTGTTTATTGAAGATATAAGAAGATTTTAAGACAAAGAAGATATTGAATATTTCTGATTCGGGGTTCATAATCTTTGGTGTGCACAATACTTGTTTCGGTATAAGAGGATCCAACTATAATCGGTTTATCCTTGTGGTAAATTGGATTGATTAGTTATGTACATCGGCATCAATATAATTCTTTGTGATTAAAAGTATAAATTGCAAAATCTTAACAATTACTTCGGTAGTTGAACACAAGATAGATCTAAGAACCTGACGAAGGAGTTTATTTGAGATAAACAGAAGAGCCTTTGTCTAACTAACATCACTTGGTCGAAGAGAGTTGATACCAAACATATTTGTTGTTACTTTACTTTTTGTAATACGAACCAAAGGAATTGTTCCAAGTACGTGACTTATTCATAAGTTGGAGGTGTGGAAATACATATGGAACTAGGTGAACTATAGGTTTAGTTGCTTGGTCTCAACTATACGAAGTTGGTTTAATTTTGTGTAGCGGCTTAATCCTGAGAGTATTCAATTATGGACAAGGTCCCGTGATTTTTCTGCATTTGCGGTTTACTCGTTAAAAAAATCTTGTCGTGTCATTTACTTTATATTTTTTCATTATAATTGTTTTATTATAATTAAAGTAAATCATACAGACGTTAATTCCTATTTACTTAATAAGCAATCCTATTGTGTTTGGTTAAGTCCGAACCTTTTTATCAAGTAAATATACTTCGTTGTTGTATTTTCTCGATCTCGTATCCATAGACGATTACACGAAGTTTGAATCTATTAGTTGCATTGTCTCGAATCAGTCCATAGACAATCACTTTCGGAGAAAGGACTTATAGGTAGGAAAAGTTTTAGCTTGAGGTATATTTGGGTACCCTCGCCTTTTAAGTTTAGATTGAAAACATAATATACGAAATTTGTTTATGTATCTCTAGTATTGGCGACTTGACCATTTTATTATGATCAAAGTGTGAAGGAAAAATATACTAGTTTTTTTATACAACTTTGGTGTATGGAGTTACGAGTTATAGTTTATCTATTGGACTTCATAGATTCGACATAACACTAATAGGTAATTCGTTATTATTTAGTATACTGAACTTTCTGATTGATTCCATACCTAGAAAACTATGTTTTCATAGTTTTAGGAAGTAGACTTAAGAAACTCGTTTCATAGTTAAAAGGAATTAATTAATTTATTCTTGAACTAATCCCTTAAACAAGGATCTATAGTAGGACCAATCCCTTAACAAGGATCTCTACTAGGACCGGTGCCAAGTATCTCTACTAGAACCGATCCCATGGATCTCTAATAGAACCGATCCTCAGTTTAATCAAGTTTGTATTTTCGGTTTGTCTATTACTTTAGGGTTTGAGTAGATACCGAAAACACATCTTGGTTAAAAAGGAAAGTTCACAAGATATCGATATAATATATTTGAACATGTTGTAAAATTTTATTACTTAAGGTTCAAGTATTTTCCTTGATACTCAATGTGAGATCCCATAACCGAAATATTCTAAATATATTTTAGATATACAAATTTATATGATTTCATACCACATAAGATAACATATCCCTTGTTGATATATTAGTGTTGATGGTGGTTTTAAGCTTAGGGTTAAAATCGTAAAACCTTAGTCAGACAGTCACACTTGAGTAATAATGTCGCCACTAGCACATTTATTGAACCATTCAACATGTCTGCGTAAAATTACCGGGGTACCTTTTCATATGCCATGCTCCACGGCAGAGCCCTCGGTACTGACTGGCATCATCTCTGCACATGCCATCCGCGCATGCTAGCCAAACGTGCCAATCACGCGTGCCACATATTTTAAATTAGGTTTTCGACACGCTAAACCCTAATAGCCATATCTCCGCGCCAAAGGCATGCCAACCATGCCAGACGCACCACCGTGCCAATGGCATGCCATGCCAGCCACACCACCGTGCCAATGGCATGCCATGCCAGCCACATCTCTGTGCCAAAGGCATGCCAACCATGCCAGCCGCACCACCGTGCCAATGGCATGCCATGCCAGCTACATCTCCGTGCCAAAGGCATGCCAACCATGCCAGCCGCACCACCGTGCCAATGGCATGCCGTGCCAGCAACATCTCCGCGCCAAAGGCATGCCAACCATGCCAGCCGCACCACCGTGCCAATGGCATGCCATTCCATCCAAATCTCCGGGCCAAAGGCATGCCAACCATGCCAGCCGCACCATCGTGCCAATGACATGCCATGTCAGCCACATCTCCGCACCAAAGGCATGCCAACCATGCCTGTCGCACCACTGTGCCAATGGCATGCCATGCCAGCCACATATCCACGCCAAAGGCATACCAACCATGCCAGCCGCACCATAGTGCCAATAGCATGCCATGCCAGCCACACCTCCGCACCAAAGTCATGCCTCCATGCTGCTGGCTGCAAAACGGAAGGTTGCAACAATCAACGGCTATCCTTCCTTCTGAGATGCAAATCTCATCCGTACAAGCTCGCCACTAAACCAAACGACTTGTGGCAACCTTTGTCTACGCTGCCAACTCTTTGGCCATGACGCACACTTAGCTATGCCAATTATATGGTCATGACACCAAACCCTAATTATCCACGCCAAGAGCATGCGCAAGCCATGCCAGCACCGTGGCCACGCCATTGGCTACCAACGGAAGGTAACCACAATCAACGGCTAACCTTCCTCTCAAGATGCAAAATCTCGACCGTCGAAGGTCACCACCGGGTCGGCAATCCTCCCAAGCTTAACTTGCCAAACAATAGAAACATGCTACACAAAACACTCGAGACATCAAAGCATGTCACAAACTGGGGGATGCTCATCAGGGTATTGGTCTGGCGGTTTACAACGTGTGGCGTACACTACGCCCGTTACAAGAAAGTGTCATAAGAGTGAGGCGGTTAGTAAATACAAGAAGTAATGGTGAAACGTTTCCTTCATTATGGAAACATCAATTCCCGGCGTTACCCGTTACCGCTTTCTTCCATTCACTCAACCGTTTCTACTTCTTACGAGACCAGGGTACGTTTCTTGCGACTTGTATAAATAGGTCTCACCTATTTCCACCAAACAACAAGTTTTGGTCAGTAGAATACAACACTCAGAAATTACTTGTTAGCTTTCCCATCTGTTAGCTTTCCACTTTCTGATACAAGTCGTCAAACAACTAATCTTGCCGAAACAACTATTCTGGTATCAACACTCTCTCCGCTTCCCTCCCTAGACCAACCCTTCTCCTTCACTTTGTGACCGAAGCAAGTCCGGAACGGCCATTTCTTGGTTTAGGTCGGATTTGTACAGATTGATCTCTCGAATCAAAGTACTCCATTGCATTACATTGTTTAGGGTTTAGACTCGTTTCTCACCCACACACTCGAAATTACCAAAATCAGCAGAAACTGTTTTCACCCTCAAACAATTGGCGACCACAGTGGGAGATCAATCTCTCGGTTGCGATATCGATTTCCAATTTCCAGTTTCACCTTTCAATTTCGATCTCAAGATGGTAGAAGCAAACAATACGCTCGTAATCAATGTCTCAGTTATCAGTTATCACACGACTAGGAGTGACTGGGGACTTATTGCGGTCAGGGCGACGTCACCCATAAAACTACGGAGGACATGCCTATGGCTAGGGTTTGCACCAAGATGGAAGAACAAGCTAAAGGAGGAACACTGGAATACATACCTGGAGTATGCTCGTTGTGTTGCTACTAGCTCCAAGACGAGGGAATAAAACTGATGATACAGAATAAAGAAGATGGGTAGCGCCTTTTATAGGCATGATCTTTTTGGATCTCGAATTGAGGAAGGTTTCCTATTTTTGGTTACACGTGGGAAGAGGCAATCGGGCCCGCTAGCAACGCTCCATGGTGCCAAAAGGCCGTGGACGAGCTAGCGCCAAGAGACCGCCAGCGCCATCTCCATGCTTCAGCCGACACCATCTCCGCATCCTAGCCGACGCCATCTCCGCGTCCCCTCCACTCCTATCCAGCGCCAACAGCTTGCATCTTTCCAGCGCTAACAGCTTGCACCCTTCCAACGCCATCTTTTCGCTCCACAACCATCCAAAGTCCAGCGCCATCTTCTCAGCTCCACAACCAGCCAAAGCAGCGCCATCCTCACCCTTCGAAACAGCACCATGGATCCAGCACTCCGTGATCAAAACTGCGCCATCTCTGCACGATACACCTACGATCACCAGAACCAGAGCCGCTTCCGCCACCTTAATGTTTCTTCAAGTATGACAGCTCCAACCGTCACCAGAGCCGCTGCTACTCCACCATCAGGGAAAGAGACTGGAGGAGCCGGAAGAAGCCGACCTCCTTTTACCACTGATGATTTGATGGAAAGACAAAAGGTTCTCGTAAGGATCAGACAGATGTATCTATAACTCATAAAGAGATACCTATTTCCTCAAGACACTGACAGAGCGGCCACCATAAGAGTAACGTCAACCCAAGAGGGAGCTGACAAGGAATACTTTTAACATCCGACGCAGGAACTTCAGCAGGACGTGCGTTTATAGATGAAGAGGCTCGCGTTTCTCTTGAATGCCCAGTAGAAGGGAATCAGCAATCCAATTTCATCACACGTAAAGATCAGGAACGACTTCTCCAAAATCGAGGCAAAGGAAATCAACAACTCTCCTGGGTTCACAGAGACCCTCTTCCCGTCAGGAGCTGCATGATTTCTGGGGACTTTGCCCACAAAATCGTGCAGTTTATGATGAAACATTTATGTGAGATTCTATGTTTCTCCAAGGTGTAGCGTCAAGACATATTTGCATTCCTCAACCGCACTGTATCAGGAAAGCAATTGTTTCCATCCAGGGAAGCCGTTCCCAAACCCCAATCTCTCCTGGAAAGCACGATTGATAGATGAAACTGGGGACTCCTAACCATTGTTCGCTTGAAGGGTGTCCAGTTTGACAGCACGCTGATTGACGCAGCTGCTCCGCTTCAACGTTCGCTCCAGCAGCCGCTCCGCTTCAACGTTCGCTCCAGCAGCCGCTCCGCTTCAACGTCCTCCAGCAGCGGCTCCGCTTCAACGTTCGCTCCAGCATCCGCTCCGCTTCAACGTCCTCCAGCAGCGGCTCCACTTCAACGTCCTCCAATAGCATCTCCACTTCAATGTTCGCTCCGGAAGCTGCTCCGCCTTAGCGTTCTCTCCATAAACTACTCCAGGATCCAAAGCCGAAGCTTCAGTGTTTAAGTTTCAATGAACTCTCCAAGAGACGAATCCGCTTCAACGCCGCTCCCTCCTGCCAAAGATCGTACCGTGGCCGCCACTCCTTCCTGCAAAGGGTCGTGCCACCACACTCCCCATGTCAAGGATCATGATCGCAGCCAGCCAATCTTCGTAGTCATGGCTACCTTTTGATCCATCCCAAAAAAACTCGTGATCATGGAAAGTTTGCTCGCTTATGCATCCATCCAATCCTTTTACTTCCATGGATGCCCATATAATTCCAGCCAACCTACTTTGTTCCCACGATAATGTAGTCTCTTCTGAGTACATATGCTACCAAGAACTGTTGCTGCTCATTTTCTGATACCATCCAGAGCTCCACCGCAGCAGCAATCACTACAAAGATCTACACGGAATCCCTTCACTGTCAAAGCTCAGAAGACACAGTCAACCAAAAGGCCATAGCCACAACAAGGTCATCTACCCTTTAAGGGTGTAGCGCAAGAATATCATCACCTCTCTGTCTAGAAGACGCCTTCAACACTTTACGAGGCCATGGTGGATCCCAAGCCTGCTCAGAGGAAAACAACTTCAGAAACTAAAGAAAAATGCGACTGGGGACTGCTCATCGCAGTCCACCCCGACGATAATTAAAGACTCATGAGATAACTTCAGATACGCGGCTGAAACATTTTATTGAAGAAACATAGGGAGCCACGATAAAAAACATAATTCTCTCATATCTACCTCTTCCCTATCCAGAATATTTCGTCCATGTGATATCCTGAGCATCCTAGCCTCACATCCAGAAGAGTATAATAAGCTTGTATCAAATCCCATGGACATGGATTCAAGGCGATGCAATGAAAGTATGCTACACATGGGTATTACCAGCATGAGACGCTTTCACCCTTCTCAACCTGGTTATTTCTGATTTCAGCAGCATCACTGCCGAAGTTTTACGAGCTACAGGAATTTCTCAACATGAAGCTGTACATGTGCATCGAAGACTCCAAAAGCACGCCACCAAGATTCATTCACATATTCGGCCATGCCATCGGATCTAACAGAAATATAACTGGGGACTGCTTACCGCATCCCATTCCATACGATAGTCCAAGATTCAGAAGCTGGTTCGAAGTACGTCTCTTGGAAAAAAGTCCTTGAAGACTTGATAACAGCACATCAGCAACAGAATGTATCCCAAATCATCTATTTCATCTAGTGGCTTCTGAAGATTTCTACCATACAATCATCCACATCATATCATCATCGCGATCAGAAGGTCCAGACACTGAACAACCTAAATTCAAGGATTGACCGACAACGCAACCACAATCTTCAAGGTTATCCCTGACATGATCGTTGTCGAGCATATATTTCATACATCCATCTCAAGAATTCCATGTAGTTTGGTAAATTTTGGAATCCACTGGAGAGACACTGCAGACAAAAGCATGGATCTAGACGAGCAACAGAAAACAGAAGAGGGTCGATACCTCTTTTCATGCGGATGGAGTTTCTAGAGTTTTAACAGAATAAAGATTCCTTCTTGCTCCATGAACGAGAATAGATGACTGGGCGCGACTATGCCACCTCGGGCCCGCAACATCCCTCATGAATTCTTCATGAGTTTTACCGTAGGGATGTTTTCACTTCCTAAACGAGATCAAAACCTAAATATTCCCGAGAGAGGAGATAGGAAATTCTTTTCCGATCGAAATGGAGGGGCGGACCATCAAAATCCAAGTTCGTACGAGAATTGTACAACGATTCTATTAAGGGGCGCTAATTAGGGTTTCGATATGACAAACCCTAATTTAGACAAAGTTGACATCATTCCATGGAACTGAAGCCAGTCGTCACCCTTCCACGGAACTGAATACAGTCGTCATCCTTCCACGGAACTGAATCCAGTCTACACCATTCCACGGAACTGAAGCCAGTCGTCACCCTTACACGGAACTGAAACCAGTCGTCATCCTTCCACGGAACTGAAACCAGTATTCACCATTCCACAGAACTGAAGCCAGTCGTCACCCTTCCACGGAACTGAAGCCAGTTGTCATCCTTCCACGGAACTGAATCCAGTCTCCACCATTCCACAGACTGAAGCCAGTCGTCACCCTTCCACAGAACTGAATCCAGTCGTCATCCTCCCACGGAACTGAAGCCAGTTGCCATCGTTCCACGGGCCCGCAACAGCCTTCCTGAATTCTCCCTGAGATTTACTGTCGGACTGTTTTCACCTCGTAAAGGGGCTCGAAACCTAAATATTCCCACGCGAGGAGGTAGGAAATTCTTTTCCGATCGAAATGGAGGGGTGGAATGTCAAAATCTGAGTTCGTACGAGAATTATACAACGATTTTAGTAAGAGGCGCTAATTAGGGTTTCGGCATGCCAAATCATAATTTAGACAAACTTTCCAGGCGTCGTCACCACGGTTTGGTAGCCGAAGTTCCAGCGCCATCACCACCATTTGGTAGCCAAACTTCTGAAACCAGTTTCCATCATTCCGTGGACCGATGACAGTATCCAGCGCTAGCGGCTCCATTCCAAGCCGCACCATGCCATCGGCTCCATTCCAAGCCGCACACTGCCATCGGCTCCATTCAAAGCTGCACGATGCCAACGAATCCAAGCCAAGCTGACGCCAACTGCCTGCGTCCCAGCCAACGGCCATCCCTGCCACTCCGCGTCCTCGCCAGCAGCACTGTTCACCTTTCTATGTCTAACCAGAGAACCGTCTCACAGACCAAATTGCAATGCCGCCTCTGTCGACAAGTAGATAAAGACGTGGCACTGATGCCAACATACCATGGCCGAGCTGAATTTACGCAAAGCCGCCAACGCAAGAGTTGTGGATTCTCTTTACCTCCCGAAAAAGGTTAGCCGGATCTTCCTGACCATCTCTTCATGACTTTCCATTTCGACTTTGTCCTTGTCTGTCACCATCTTATGCTTACCTCGCAAAAATGCCCCTATACCGAGCTAAGCAGGGGACTTAATGTTAATGGTAGTTTTTAGCTTAGGGTTAAAATCATAAAATCTTAGTCAGACGGTGACGTCACACTCGAGTAATAATATCGCCACTATCACATTTATTGAACCATTCAACATGTCTGCGTAAAATTACCGGGGTAGCTTTTTATATGCCATGCTCCACGGCAGAGCCCTCGGTAATGACTGGCATCATCTCTGCACATGCCAGCCGTGCATGCTAGCCAAACGTGCCAATCACGTGTGCCACATATTTTAAATTAGAGTTTCGACACGCTAAACCCTAATAGCCATATTTCCGCTCCGAAGGCATGCCAACCATGCCAGCCGCACCACTGTGCCAATGGCATGCCATGCCAACCACATCTTCGCACCAAAGGTATGCCAACCATGCCAGCCGCACCACCGTGCCAATTGCATGCCATGCCATCCACATCTTCGCGCCAAAGGCATGCCAACCATGCCAGCCACACCACCGTGCCAATGGCATGCCATGCCAGCCACATCTCCGCGCCAAAGGTATTCCAACCAGCCTCACCACCGTGCCAATGGCATGCCATGCCAGCCACATATCCACGCCAAAGGCATGCCAACCATGCCAACCATGCCAGCCGCACCACCGTGCCAATGGCATGCCATGCCAGCCACATATCCGCGCCAAAGGCATACCAACCATGCCAGCCGCACCGTAGTGCCAATGGCATGCCATGCCATCCACACCTCTGCACCAAAGCCATGCCTCCATGCCGCTGGCTTCCAAACGGAAGGTTGCAACAATCAATGGCTATCCTTCCTTCTGAGATGCAAATCTCATCCGTACAAGCTCACCAGTAAACCAAAAGACTTGTGGAAACCTTTGGCTACACCGCCAACTCTTTGGCCATGGCGCACACTTAGCTATGCCAATTCTATGGTCACGGCACCAAACCCTAATTATCCATGCCAAGAGCATGCGCAAGCCATGCCAGCACCGTGGCCACGCCACTGGATACCAACGGAAGGTAACCACAATCAACGGTTAACCTTCCTCTCAAGATGCAAAATCTCGACCGTCGATGGTTACCACCGATCCGGCAAGTCTCCCAAGCTCAACTTTCCAAATAATAGCAACATGCTACACAAAACACTTGAGACATCAAAACATGTCACAAACTGGGGGATGTTCATCAGGATATTGGTCTGGCGGTTTACAGCGTGCGGCGTACACTACGCTCGTTACAAGAAAGTGTCATAAGAGTGAGGCGGTTAGTAAATAAAAGAAGTAGTGGTGAAACGTTTTCTTCATTATGGAAACATCAATTCCAGGCGTTACCCGTTACCGCTTTCTTCCATTTACTCAACCGTTTCCACTTCTTACGAAACCAGGGTACGTTTCTTGCGACTTGTATAAATAGGTCTCACCTATTTACACCACACAAAAATTTTTGGTATGGAGAATACAACACTCAGAAATCACTTGTTAGATTTCCCATCTGTTAGCTTTCCACTTTCTGATACTCTTCCCGAATCAATTATTCTGGTGTCAACACTCTCTCTGCTTCCCTCCCTATACCAACCCTTCTCCTTCACTTTGTGACCGAAGCAAGTCTGGAACGGCCATTTCTTGGTTTAGGCCGGATTTGAACAGATTGATCTCTCGAATCAAAGTACTCCCTTGTAGTACATTGTTTACGGTTTAGACTCTTTTCTCACCCACACACTCCAAATTACCGAAATCAGCAGAAATTTTTTTCACCGTCAAATAATTAGTTAAGTATATGTTGTATGCTAGCCGATATTGGTTGTTATTTAAAAGAGATTTCAGTACATATATTTGATTACAAGACTGAAGAGAACAAAACCGAAGATATACACCTATTGTATATCTTTAGGATTTTCGGATTTGGTAATTCCTTGTTATCCAAACATACATTGGTCATTATAATAGCCTCATTCTTACAAAATCATCCCTTTGACACGCTACTTAACTGATATTACCCTTGTAATATTCGTTCGAGAGAAGAGTATCTTAATTAGGTGAAATCTCTTATTTTCCCTTCATTTAAAGACTTTTGTGGGATCAAAGAATCTCTAATAGTATTGTTGGTGGGAAACTAAGAATCGTATTGTTATTTTAGTTTTTTATTATTGATTTGACTGACTGACGTTAAAGTTGAACCTTGAAAGATCTATTTTATCTATTTTGTGATCTTTCTCTTCTTATATAAGGTCACTTTAACTAGTTCAAGGATCGAGGATTTCATATTTACTTTATTGCATCTAGATCTGAAGATATGACTTTTGATCATTATTGTTAAAGGACTTCATTCTGTGTGTGATCGATCATTAGTGGAATTAAGTTGTTTGTGCAAGTACTTTGAAGACCGAAAATGAAGACTAGAAGATGTTTTTTTGGTATTCCGATCTTTATGATAACTTTGTGGACACTCGATTGACTGGGATCCGATAAGTTGTTTACCTCGAATAGACTTTTTAAAGATTGTTGTATGGATCAACAATCTATCTTTGTGTTTTTATTTGAGATCTACTTTGATAGTTTGTAAACTACGATTGATTATTTGATAATCTTGATCTTAGTTTATGTAACCAAATAAAGGAGTTTATAGTGATTAAACGGAAGAACCTTTGTATTCAACTTATCTCTGATTAACTTGGTTGGTTTACAGAAACAAATTGGTCTATTAATGTTTCAGATTACGATCCAAGGGAGTTAAGTTGTTGAGGTCTTTATAGCAGGTGAAGCAACTTGAGACAGTAGACTTTATCTTAGGATTTACGTGCCTAGACCAGATTGGTTATAGGCGCAGGTATACTGAAGGAACTACGTAATTTGGAATCATATTACTTAGTTTCAATTATAAGAAGTTGCGGTAGACTTTGCATAACAACTTAATTATGAGCATATTCAAAACCGGACTAGGTCCCGGGGTTTTCTGCCTTGCAGTTTTCCTCGTTAACAAAATTTTGTGCATCATGTGATTTACTTTGCTTCTGCATTAGTATAGTTTTGTCTTTATAATTAAAGGAAATACACTTGTGTGTTAATCAAACACTTGGTTTGATCCCATAAATTGGTTCAGATTCCTAAGTAACAAGTCTACAATTTCACGATCTCCTTGACGGTCCATATCTGTATTAGATTACATAAGGTGTGTCTTTGTATAGGTTGATATCTAAAAATTTGTGATGTACTTGGTACCATAGTCATTTCAAATGAGTACTTGGTAATTTGTTCTTTTAATTAATTCAGATATTACGATGAACTTACCAAAAGTCATGTTCTTATTATTTGGTAGGTGAAAGTCTCTACGGTGACTAACATATGAATTATATTATAAGATCCCTTGCATCAAAGCATTATTTATATGATACAGTATGAATAATTTCAAGGAATCACTAGATTAGACTCGTCTTGGAACGAGGCATTAAAGATGTCATGGACGGGTAACTCGAAGGTTGTGGACTTGCAATGCTAATGTCGCACAACTATAGTTATTGATTATGACCTATACAAGATTCACCAATTTTTAATGAGTTATTTGGACTTTATTACCCAACTTTGCTACTAAAGTGGGTTTGGGTCCCAAAAATTTAAAGTTTGATAACCAAAACTCCAATTGACCGTCAGGGCCGTCTTACAGTATTATGGTGCTCTAGGCGAAGAAAACAAAATGGGCCCTTTTCTTATTACAAAATCACCCACACACTACAATAAAAAAAATCTTGACAGCAAATGATGATTTAAGTGTAATACTAACAAACAGAAAATTTACCTGACAGTAATATCAACAAATATTTATCATTTTTTTTGAAGAAGACACGATGCTAGTAATGGATGTAAAGATCGACCTCCCGGCATTTACCGCTGCAAACTCATTTATAATACTGTCGTTGTCAATACCACGTAGCATATCCGCTTCAATAGATAACATCGCTAGCCCGTTTAATCTCTCTTAAGACATCGTTGATCGCAGGTAGGACTTGATCAACTTTAACTTCGAAAAACTTCTCTCTGCAGAAGCAACTGTAACAGGGATTGTTAGTAAAATTCTGTATGCAATAGACGCATTTGAATAGCAGCCGCCCATATCAGTTAAGAAATTCAACACTTCGATAGCCTTTCCGGCTTTCTTAGGCAAAAAACTTCATAAAACCTTCAACTCCGTATATAACTCATTCCCATTAATATCTAATTCCATCTCATAGCTTAGGTATTTTTCAAGTTTAACACAAGAATCCCTTAAAGTATTATCATCAAGAGACCTTAATTTTTCTATATGAAATAAAAACCCAAAATTTTCCTCGTATGCTTGAAATTGTTTAAACCTACGTTTGAGAGAAGAAATAGCTTGGTCCATTATATAATTGAAGTATTCAACTCGGAAAGCTTTCATACCTTGTAGTGGTGGTTGTACTTTCTCTATTTCATCAAATTGCTTCTTTCTTTTCTTACTTGTACCTCATAGAAAACATGCTCTATATTCAAAAATGCTGCAGGTGTTTTAGCTTCTTCCAATGCCTCCTCAAATCCATCCTTTCTGTATTCCTTAAAGAAAGAAACAAGATCTTTTAATTTAGTAACAACATCATCAAGATACATATCTTCGGTTTGAAGTTTAATGCTCACAGAGTTAACCGCAAGAAGTGCTCTATGCCAAACAACCATACCAAGTATAAGCTCAAAATTATCAATCTCTCGGGTCAATATAGAGTAAGCAGTACCCCTTGTCTTCGCATCAAAATCAGCAGAAGTTGACAACTCTTGTAAGGAATCTCGTATTTCCGGAGCTTGAAATCGGATTGCTTTGATAGCTTAAATATGACTTTCCCATCGAGTATCAGATAATGGTTTAACCGTAAGACCTTTTACATGTTTCTTAAACACTGTCAAACGTTTTGTAGATGCTGAAAAGAAATTGTGTATATGTTGCACAACTTGGAAAAAGGAGACTGCTCTAGGACATGAACTATCCATATCGCAAAGTGCAAGGTTTAGACTATGACAAGCACATGGCATATGAAAACCTCTAGGATTTACCTTCAGTAGTCTCTTTTGTACCCCTTTATTTTTTCCGGTCATATTAGCTCCATTATCGTACCCTCGCCCTCTAATGTTCCTAATATCAAGGTTTAGGTTCTGCAAGAGTTCTTCAAGTTTATTAAAAAGTCCTCTTCCCGTTGAGTCGTCCACCTTTACAAATCCCAAAAAGTACTCTTAAACTTTGGTCGGAGACGTGGAAACATCTACACATCTTATAATAAGAGACATTTGCTTTTCATTACTTATGTCTGGAGTACAATCAAGTATTACGGAAAAATATTTTGTTTCTTGAATTTTCTGAACAATTTTGTCGTTCACATGTCGTGCCAATAATACAATTAATTCATTTTGGATTAATGGACCAAGATAATGATGATAAACTTCATGATCTTTAATACGTCTAAGATGTTCTTGCATCAACAAATCAAATTCTGCAATCATTTCAACAAAGCTTAAGAAGTTACCGTTATTCGCCACCCCAACCTTGTCGTTTACTCCACGGAATGCCAAATTATTTTAGCAAGAGTTCTTATAAAAACGACTAATCTTATTAGGACTTGTTTCCAATATTCTTTCTCCCTCTTGATTTGTTCATGGATCACCTTATCAATAGTTTCATTCTTGGAAAGTCTGATTTCAAGTTCTTTCCATTTATTCATGGCATTTAAGTGCACAGTGGAGGTTTCATGACGTGAAAGCTTAGCACTCATATTATGCCAATCTTTACTACCATTCGTATCCAGCTGCATATTACACCCACCTTGCTTGAAAAATTTGCAACAAAAACAGAACACACGATCCGAAACATTTGAATACACTAGCCATTTTCTGTCTTCAGTTTCCCCATTGCTCAGATATCTTGAGTAGTGGTCATAATCAAAGTTTCTCTTTTCGACATCTTTAGGAAAAATAAAATCAACGTTGTTTCTTCTTACGGGTCCATTTTCTACTAAGCAATCTCTCAGATACTGGTTAATTTTAATATTATTCCAATTCCCTGGATCATGAATATTTACTGGTCCGTATTCTTCATTTTGTACCTCATCTTGCATAATCTCATTTTCACCGTCATCTAGTTCCTGTTCTTTTTCACTTGCCTCTTCCTGGACATTTTCATCATCTTCTCTGTCATTCAATAAATCATCCTCTTCTAACATATTATTGACCAAATTTTCATACTCCTCATCACTATCAATATTATTTGCCTCGTCTTCATCGCTTTCATTGTCCCTTGTGTGCTGTATGATTGTTGGTTCGAAATATTTAAACATATCTCCAACTTGAGATATTTCGATGTCATCCTTTTTTTGTCGTATTATCGCTTTAGCATGTCCATTTTTCTGCTTTCTAACCATGATTGACGAATCGTCTTGTCGGTCAATTGTGTGTTCCCTTACATAAACAAGTAAACAACAAAAGGGGGAACTAAAATAGATCAGTCTCATACAGTCATACTGTCATACAATGAATTATCTTGTGATCAAAACTAAAAAGAAAAAGGATTATCAAAAATAACTAAACCCCAAGAATCCATTGTCCACAACCACAACCACAATCCACATGACACCACAATTCTAATTCTAGTTAACACCCAAATATGTAATTCTAATTAGCACCTAAAATCTACAGTTTATGTTTGTTCTAATCAGAATTCATAAATATCCCAATTCCCAACCTTGGCATATGATTCAAAACCCTAACAAATTTTACTCAAATGATAAAAATCATAAACAACAAATTAGTTTGCAATAATAAGTAAGAAATCGAAATACCAATACCTTGTCACAAATCTTATGAATTGATAGTGTTGATTGATTGATTGATTTTGATTGAGATTTTCATTCGTAATCTAATGACTTTATCTCTGTCTGTTTCGCGAAAAAAGAAAGAGGAAAAAAATTCTCGTATTCTGATGTAATTTTTACAGTGGTATGTAAAGTATCGTTCGCTCGGATTTTTTAAAGATTTTGATTTCAGACTTAATTTTGATTTCACTTAATGTTACGAGAGATTGGGACTCAGGATTCCACCAATAAATTCATTCATGCGATTCATATATTTATTCTATACAATTATAGCTCAAATAGAGTATTGACTCTGTTTCCTTGCCAAGGTAGAGTTTTGAAAAGCAACGACTGTAAATCTAAAGCATGGGATATCAAAAGACTTAACCTAAGTATAACCCATCAATTGAAATCACAACCGTTCAATAAAAACCATAAAACAATTAATAATCCATGCAAAAAGTCATGCAAGAATTAAATATAATTACCACACGCATGAAATATGGCTTCCTCCATCATCCTAGTGTTGGGGTTTAGCTCCTCATATCAAAAACACGTACAAATTAATAATCCATAGCTCAAAAAGGTGTTTCATTGAAGAAATTGTGTAACACAGAGATTTGCAACGCTGTAAGGGTGTTACAGACTGTTGCAAGCTTCTAAGACTGTAGAAGAACGATAGTTTTCTAGTGTAGCACAACTGCGACTGTCTCTGTAGGTCCAACGTTCTTCATTTTCTCCTTCTTCAGCAGCAGCAGAGAACACCTCTGCAAGTCTTCTTTCTTCGATTCTATGGCTTCTGACCGGACCTCTAACTCCCCTAAACTCTCGACACCTTGCCTGTGACTCGTACTAACCATTTTATACAGCACAGGGTAATTAAATCCCGAGAATCTCTATCTTTTCTTTAACCAAAAGCTACAGGAAAATGTTTCCTTTTTTTTGTTTCACGCGGCTTCTGTTTCAACTGAAACTCTTCGTATGGGATAGAGTTGAATCTAACAGGGAATATCTTCTCTATAACTTTCAAAAATAATTAAAACAGGACCAAGATTATCTGCATGTTGCCGTAAATAGCTTTTCTCTCCCTATTTTAGATAACTACCACATATAAGAAGATTTTGATTCCTTTTTCTACTCCCCAATCACGTCACTAATCTTGTTAAATAGGTAACAAGAATATCGCAGCAAATTAACCCTTGAAACTCTCCAAAATATCAGCTTCAGAAGTACGCAGTTCTTCTTCCCTGTTTGCCGAGAACTGATTATCCAGGCCAATTTAATCTGTTAAATCCATTATACCAGCCCTGTTTAGTCAAGTATAATCCAACGCAAACAAGCTTCGTATTTGAATCTCTCTATAACCTCTCCAAAAATCAAACCCTAAAACTGAACTTCGCTGCAACAAGTTTCCCGACAAAAAGCAAAAATTCAAATGTAGAAGATAACGCCCCTTATCCTGCTACTGGGTGCCTTTAACACTTAGGGTGTCCTGGAGTGTAAATATTAAATGGGTGCCCCTTAGTAATTGAGGTGCCCCTTATCCAAATGAAGGGTGTCTTTAGTGATTTTCTCCCACGAGCGCAAATACCACTTTTTGAGCCAATTTTCCGCAAAAACTTATTTCTCCAAAAACACCTACAAAAACATAAAATAATCAAATAAGTACAAAATCGAGCACTAACAATACACATAATTGAAAACAAAATAGACACATAAATGCGTCTATCATATTCTCACATGAACTATTGAATATAGGTAATAAAAATTGCGGCCCTAGGCGACCGCCTAGCTCGCCTAGTGGCTAAGACAGCCCTGTTGACCGTCTTGACCGTTAAAAAAACAATTTTAATCTTAATTAATTTTTTATTTAGTTAACGACATCGGTTACCGTTAGCGTGTGAATCACGTATAAATTCGAAATCCATCTAAAACACATCTAATGGGTGAGAATCAATAGAATCCAATGGTGTGGATTATACTTTTTTAGACATTTCCGCGAGCAAATAGAGTTCAATCTATAAGAGCATCTCCAACAGTGGGTGCTAAAAATTCTATGTGGAATTCTTATTTAGATCCTTATTTATGGGGTCATATATATGTGGCAAAAATAGTAATACTTTGCTCATGAACTATCTCCAATAGTGTGGGGTCATATTTTTAAGATTTGTTGTTTTGAGTAATGATAAAATTGATTCCCTCTTTCTATTGGTTCATAACAATTTATTTAAAAATAAAAAAAATCAAAATATAGTTAAAGTGATGATATGGAGGTCATTCACAAGGTCTAAATAAGACCTTCTCCAAGACCTCATATTTATTTTAACACCCTTCATAATTCATATGACCCACTGTTGGAGATGAATTTAATGTAAATGAGGGTCTAAAATCCTGTGTGTCATGAAAAAAATAAAACCCTCACCCTTTACTGGAGAAGCTCTAAAATGATGAAACCACATGCAGAATTAAAATTAGCTTTGGACATGTAGGTTTTCAACGGATGAAACTCCCAATACCTATCATGTAGGAGCGATTCAAACCATAAAATTTCAACACAACGGAAAAGGATGATAAAATAGGAAACAAAAAATTTAACTAATCAAATCATCAAGATGAAAGAGGAAGAGTGGGTACAATAGCAATTTTAAGCCTCCAAAAAGTACCAGAAGCATATATTTTCCTTGTGTTGTACTTTCTATCTAGTCATCATCTTTTTCCTATAAACAGAATTCACAAAAAGTAATACAACAATCCGTCACCACTTTAGTTATGGCTACCAACATCTTCTTTTTTTATGCTCAATTTCGATCATAATTAATGTATTAACACGCAGTTTAACTGAATTGTCGTTCAAACACCCATAAAATTATCTTTCAATTCCACCATCTTCAGTTCTCATAACCTACGAACCCCAAGCCTTTTATCACCACATCGTCTTCTTCTTCGATTCACCTCTTCTTTTCATTCCAAATTCCAAGAAATAAACAATCAAATCCTATAATCCAACTTTTAAAACCCATGATATTGACTCCACAAACTCCGTCGGAGAAAACAAGAATCGTTAAGAAGAGGATTTAACAATAAGATGAAACAGAGATGCTCAAGCTGAGGGGTAGTAGTGAGATCTGATGATTTCATGAACAATTATTACCCCTAAACATGTATACTACAATGGCAATGTTAATAAATAAATTGAAACCTAATGTTAAGCTCATAAATTCTTTATTTAACCATGTTTTCTAATTATCAAGACGGTCAACCCTGATACCAAACTCTAATATTAAATTTTTTGGGACCCAATCGCAACTTTGGTGAGCTGTTGGGTACTAAGTCTAATTACTCATGTTAATTCATTAGGATGAATCCAATGAAATAATTTAATGGCCGAATTTGCTTGACCATGTGAACAATTTTCCATCATAGAGAAATTATATTAAGGAAATAAAACAGCTAAATTTCAAGATCTTGAATATTAAGTCGCAACTAGATTTTCTCGAGGAATAAAAAAAATGACTAACCAAACTCATCAATGATCACAAGAAAGTCTAACTGATTATTGACGATGGTTGATCAAAAATTTCATTTGAAATGAGAACTCAGGAACTTTCATAAAGGGTAAGCGAATTCTTCTCCGGTTCACTAACGGGGAAATCTATGCTGCATTTTTTTTTGGTAAACAGTTAAAAAAAGGATAGTTGTTTCAAGCCAGTCTACGTTTCAAACAAAGAGCCTTCACGAAATCTAATAGTTGGACAAAACCTAATAGTTGCAAGTGTACCAACTTAATCATCCTTGGAAAAAAAAATATATAGTTTATATTTCTATCTCCTCAATCAATAAATCTAGACTCAAAGAGTTTATGAACCTGATTGCTAAGCAGAGTATTTGGGCGATCTCAAAAATCAATATCCAAGATCATTCTAGTTGTATCCAAATAAATGAATATGAATTCTGCCAAGTATGAAACTGAAAAAATGGGGGGTATAACAACCACACCCAATAAGTCGTTCGACAATCTGTATGGACTAAACTCCAACATAATTCCGAGAGCACCAACTTAAAAGTGAGACTCAATCAACAAAATATATCAAAGAACTTTATCTCTTTCTCAATACAATTAGCAAATCAAACAGATAGAAATCTATGAGCCAAATTAATATGAGAAATACTTGGATGGTACCAAAGACCAATGCCCAAGTGTCAATAAAGTTCTATCCAACAAACAAGGTCGGATTTATCAACTGATTGAATTACGCACAACCTGTGATATATCAATTATATAAACAAATATAATGCGGAAAAAAAATAACACATACACCAGAAATTTTGTTAACGAGGAAAACGCAAATGCAGAGAAACCCCAGACCTAGTCCAGATTTGAATACCACACTGTATTAAGCCGCTACAGACTCTAGCCAACTACAAGTTAACTTCAGACTGGAATATAGTTGAGCCCTAACCAAGTCTCACACCGATTAAGGTACATTCTCGTTCCTTACGCCTCTAGAACCACGCCATATTCTGCGCACTTGATTCCCTTAGATGATCTCACCCAAAATTAAGAGTTGCTACGACCCAAAGTCGAAAACTTATAAACAAATATGTATCCCACATATATGTCTATCCTTTATTCTTTTTATTCCGTGTTTTGATACAAAGATCAAGGTAAACAAGAATTAACTAATACCCAGACTTATACTCTCCAAGAGCATCCTAGAAATATCAGTCACTCACAATAACCCAACTAATTAACATAAAAAGTTATTGCGGAATCACAAGAGTCTGAGACGAAGAACTGTTGTGATTACTTTTCATATCTTACCTATCAGAGATAAAGCTCGAGAGAAGATAAAACTCAATACGATAGAAAAAGTATGATCAGAATATGCAACGATAGAGAAAATAGTTGGATCGGGTTTCACGAATCCCAAAAGAAGTCTTCAAGTCGTTAACATAATAATGGTTTTGGAAAACCTAGGTTAAAGGAGACTCGACTCTAGTTTGCAACTATGACACATGGAAGTGTCGGAATTAGGTTTTCCAGATGCTAGAGTTCTCCCTTATATAGACTTTCAAATCAGGGTTACTTACAATCAAAGCTAAGATAGCTTAGTAACAAACTATTTAATATTCACCGTTAGATGAACTCCTGATTTAAGATTCAAGTTAAGTCTGCTTAGAAATTAAGCAATCAATCTCCACCGTTAGATGGTATTAGCGTGATACACAAAAATGAAATATACTTATATTTAGATAAGGATGAACCATACCCAAACGTGTATACTTGTGGGATCAATAATAGTTTACCGAAGTTAGCCATATTAGCACTTATAACTTAGCCATATTCATCTAACATTTCTAGATCGAATATGATGATCAATCAATCATGATAGATAATCAAATGAATCTAAATGTGTTTCAAGAGAGTTGTTCAAATGTTCATCATCAGTTTTGTTTGTAATTGTATAAAGTATTTATACAAGGACCAATTCAGGAACATAATGCCACGGTTTGTAAAACTAGTTCACATACCTTAATACATTAAAGTTCCCGGGATTTTAAGTTCGCAAACAAATCCTGAGTTCATGAGTATGAAACTCACACTTTATCGATTTTAAAACATTACCGCTCTGTTCGCAAACTGAGTACACGAACAAGAGTTCCAGACTTTGGATTTGTCCAGTCATTCGCAAACAACGTACGCGAAAAAAAGTTCTGGACTTGGCCTTGTCTAGCCCGTTCGCAAACTCAAGATGCTCTACAACCGGGTAATATTCAAGATTCTCTGAGAAAACAAATTCTTATTGTTAGAAGTTGTATTAGGCATCATGAGCTGATGATAAAGGATTCAAAAGAAGTACTTGCTGACCATCAATCTCAACTGTTCGAGATAAAAAAACTTCTATTAAAAAGGAAAGTGCTCAGAAGAATTTGAATCCAGATTTCGAAAGTGACGTCCACAAGACACAGTATTGAATAAAAATAGACATCAATGTTTTGATTTACTTCAATTATTGTATAAGGTCTATTTTGAATAAAACTATCATTGTCTATGAATAAAATTATTATTCTATAATTTTTCTTATGATAGTTACCGATTACGTAACATGTAAATAATGTTTATATTTTTCTATGTGTATTCAGTTTATGAGATGTCTGATTTCGGTTTTTATCAACCTTAATATTCGATCTTATATGATGTAACCCTTATGGTTTGTATGGATTTTTGATTTAGCGGGATTAAGTTCTATCCCATGTTGGTAGGATTTATCAAAGGGTCATAAGGTGTTCCGATTGAAACTCATATGTGAAAAGTCACAATATGTTGAATCAATTTGTGTTCAGCATAACATATGTGTTTCGGGTTTTCAACTTTTTCTATTGGCACGCATTAGTTAAAACTGATTCAACCTTTATCTAGTAAAGGTTACTTTTGTTGTTGTTCTTTTGTTCTTGCGAGAGGGTGGAAATACACTGTGGGAGAGTTTTTATTTGAACTTGCGCTTAATGATATATCTTTCTGGGGAGAAGAGGCTGCGGAATTTGAGGTAACAAATTTGTTAGTTAATCGTTTTCCTGTTGTTTGAGGGTGAAAATGGTTTCTGCTTATTTTGGTAATTTCGGGTGTGTGGGTGAGAAACAAATTTAAACCCTAAACAATGTACTGCAAGGGAGTACTTTAGATTCGAGAATTCAATCTGTACAAATCCGGCCTAAACCAAGAAATAGCCGTTCCAGACTTGCTTCGGTCACAAGGTGAATGAGAAGGGTTGGTTTTGGGGAGGGAAGCGAAGAGAGTGTTGAGACCAGAATAGTTGATTCTGGAAGAGTAGTTGTTTTACGACTTGTATCAGAAAGTGGGAAGCTAACAGATGGGAAAGCTAGCAAATGTTTTTCTGAGTGTTGTATGCTCCTGACCAGAACTTGTTGTTCGGTGGGAATAGGTAATACCTATTTATACAAGTCGAAGTGAAACATACTCTGGTCTAGTAAGAAATGGAAAACACATGAGTAAATGGGAGGAGATGGTAACTGGTAACGCCTGGAATTGATGTTCTATAAAAGAAAGTGTTTTACCATTACTCCCTGTATTTACTAACCGCCTCATCCTTATGACACTGTCTTGTAACGGGCGTAGTGTACACCGCACGCTGTAAACCGCCAAACCAATACCCAATGAGCATCCCCCATTTTGTGACATGTGTTGATGTCTCGAGTGTTTTCATGGAAAACATGTAGCATGTTGTTGTTGTCTGGCAAGTTGAGCTTGGGAGACTTGCCGGCTCGGTGGTGACCTTCGACGGTCAATAATTGGAATCTAAGATGGAAGGGTGGCCGTTGATTGTCGCATGCCTTCGTTTTGGCAGTCGTGGAGGGAAGGCCGGCATGGCATGGCTTAGGCGCGGAAAGGTGGCTGACGCGGCATGCCATTGGAACATGTGGCATGGTTGGCATGCCTTGGCATGTTTTAGGCACGGCCAAACTATGGTTTTGGCATTGGGCCAAAGGTTCCCATGCGTTGTTTGGTGACCTTAGACGGCTGAGATTTGCATCTAAGATGGAAGGGTGGTCGTTGATTTTCGCACGCCTTCGTTTTGGCAGCCGTTAGGGAAAGGCCGGCATGGCATGGCTTAGGCGCGACGAGGTGGCTGGCGCGGCGTCCATTGGCACATGTGGCATGGTCGGCATGCCTTGGCATGTTTTAGGCGCGGCCAAACTAGGGTTTTGGCGTTGGGACAAAGGTTACCATGCGTTGGTTGGTGACCTTGGACGACTGAGATTTGCATCTAAGATGGAAGGGTGACCGTTGATTGTCGCACGCCTTCTTTTTGGCAGCCGTGAAGGGAAGGCCGGCATGGCATGGCTTATGCACGGCAAGGTGGATGGCGCGGCATGCCTTGGCATGTTTTAGGTGCGTCCAAACTTACCATGCGTTTGTTGGTGACCTTGGACGGCTGAGATTTGCATATAAGATGGAATGGTAGCCGTTGATTGTCGCACGCCTTCGTTTTGGCAGCCGTGAAGGGAAGGCCGGCATGTCATGGCTTAGGCGCGGAAATGTGGCTGGCGCGGCATGCCATTGGCACATGTGGCATGGTCGGTATGCCTTGCATGTTTTAGGCATGGCCAAAATAGGGTTTTGGAGTTGGGCCAAAGGTTACCTTGCATCGGTTGGTGACCTTGGACGGCTGAGATTTGCATCTAAGATGGAAGGGTGGTCGTTGATTGTCGCACGCCTTCGTTTTGGCAGCCGTGAAGGGAAGGTCGACATGGCTTAGGCGCGGCAAGGTGGCTGGCGCGGCATGCCATTGGCACATGTGGCATAGTCGGCATGCCATGGCATGTTTTAGGTACGGCCAAACTAGGGTTTTGGTGTTGGTCTAAAGGTTACCATGTGTTGGTTGATGACCTTGGACGGCTGAGATTTGCATCTAAGATGTAAGGGTGGCCGTTGATTGTCGCACACCTTCGTTTTGGCAGCCGTGAAGGGAAGGCCGGCAAGGTGGCTGGCGCGGCATGCCATTGGCACATATGGCAGGGTCGGCATGCCTTAGCATGTTTTAGGTGCGGCCAAACTAGGGTTTTGGCATTGGGACAAAGGTTACCATGCATCGGTTGGTGACCTTGGACGGTTGAGATTTGCATCTAAGATGGAAGGGTGGTCTTTGATTGTCGCACGCCTTCGTTTTGGAAGCTGTGAAGGGAAGGCCGGCATGGCATGTCTTAGGCGCGGCAAGGTGGCTGGCGCGGCATGCCATTGGCACATGTTGTATGGTTGGCATGCCTTGGAATGTTTTAGGCGCGGCCAAACTAGGGTTTTGGCGTTGGGCCAAAGGTTACCATGCGTCGGTTGGTGACCTTGGACGGCCGAGATTTGCATCTAAGATGGAAGGGTGGCCGTTGATTGTCGCACGCCTTCGATTTTGCAGCCGTGAAGGGAAGGCCAACATGGCATGGCTTAGGCGTGGCAAGGTGGATGGAGCGGCACGCCATTGGCACATGTGGCATGGTCGGCATGCCTTGGCATGTTTTAGGCATGGCCAAACTAGGGTTTTGGCGTTGGGCCAAAGGTTACCATGCGTTGGTTGGTGACCTTGGACGGTTGAGATTTGCATCTAAGATGGAAGGGTGGTCGTTGATTGTCGCACGCCTTCATTTATACTGCCATGAAGGGAAGTTCGGCATGGCATGGCTTAGGCGCGGCAAGGTGGCTGGCGCGGCATGCCATTGGCACATGTGGTGCGGCTGGCATGGTTGGCATGCCTTGGCGCGGAGACGTGGCTGTCAAGGTTTGCCATTGGCACGGTGGTGCGGCTGGCATGGTTGGCATTCCTTGGCGCGGAGACGTGGATGGCATGGTTGGCATGCCTTGGCGCGGAGACGTGGCTTGCGTGGTTTGCCATTGGCATGGTAGCATGAGAATTAGGGTTTGGCATAGATGATGTCGGTCAATGTTAAGGGTTCTTCCGTGGAACATGACACATAAAAAAAAGGTACCCTGCTAATTCTTACGTGGGCATGCTGACTGGTGTGATAAATGCGCTAATGGTCATAGTGACGTCATGTCAGATGCGCGGTTTTATGATTTTAACCCTAAGCTAAAAACAACCATCAACATTAAGTCCCCTGCTTAGCTCGTAGCAGGAGCATTGTTGTGAGGTAAGCATAAGATGGTGACAGGAGAGGACAAAAATCGAAGCGACAAGTCGTGAAAAGATGGTAAAGAAGGCCCGACTAACCCTTTTCGAGAGGTAAGGAGAGTTTGGTGATTCTCGTTTTCGGCAGCCTTGCATAGATTCTACTTGTGGTATAGACCGCGATGTGGTAAGATGAAGATCGTCGGCTTAGTCTGGGCATGCGTCGTCTTGGATGGGTTAGGGAACACTGAGACGCTGGCTTGGCGAGTTGTTGGTGTTGGTGTGGTTTGGAAGGGAGCTGTTAGCGCAGACTTGGCGCGTATGTTGGCACGGCGTGACTTGGGCATTTGCGTGGAGTGTTGATACCGTGAATCTTGCCATTGTGTGCGTGGTTGCCTCTTTCCACACGTAGTTCGAATAAGAAATCCTTTCCTTATTCAAATGCCAAAGTATTATACCCTCGTGTCTCCTTTGTTTGGATTTCATTAGGGTTTTGGTGAGGGGTTTCGTTCGAGGCTGATTTCCTGGTTGTGATGCAATCACGTTATGTTTACTCAGCCTCTTTTTCTATTTCTTCCTTTAGGGTTTCCACGGTATTAATGCCGGAGAAGCGGCATCGTCTTCCCTGTTTTACAACAGATATTTACTCTTGTTGAGTCCGTATCTCTTCATCATGTCAATCAGAAGTGAATCATCCTCGAGCCAGATAGATCCTCTAGTCAAACGCGTGAGGCCTGACTCTTGCAATAATTCCCCCATCCGGGTCACTCGAGTCAAGAAGATTATACCGGTACGTTTTCGTCGACCGACAGATGTTTCATTGTTTGCTGATGAATGACAAAAGTTTTTTATTCTGTTAGAGATATCCTGTCAGAGCATGCATCACCATCATTGATGGGGATGATTTGGTTACCCCTTTTCCTTCGAGCCCGATCCCACCAACCGCTGCAGATCTGGAGAACGCTGACTTAGGAATTTCTTGTCATGAGTATCCCAATGTAGGTTTGTCATTCGGAACCCGCATGAGGTGTCTCTCCTCTAATTACCGAAACGTCGGTGGGTTTCTGTTTCGGAAATAATTCGTGACTCTTTACACAAAGATATGAAGGATATATGTCCACATCTCCACCAGGAGTGTGGTGCAATATTGTTCGTCTGCTTTAGTTTCCACAGTAAATTGTCTCTTTCCAATGGTCACTAAAATGGAAAGTATGCCTATACCTACTGTCGCGGAACCAACTATGCAAAATTGGGAGAACATGGTGTCTACCTGTGAATACCTGAAGTTCAACATTAGCTGGTTGCGGCATCGTCTTAATACTGTGAAGGTCGACAGAGCCGGTATTCTTGCTGGCGTGGTTCCTGCTATGAAAGCTATTCTGGAAGAGGAGAAAGCTCTGGCCATGGAGTCACAAAAGGTGGAAGAGTCAATCCGGAACTTGAAGAGTAGGACTGAAAGGTATCAAAGCCGGTTAAATATGATGCTTTCGAGGGATTATAATCTGTTGGATGGGCTTTTCTGTGTTATGTAGTTGCGAGATATTTGGTTTCTTTCTGAGTATTGAGCATGTTTTTGCCCCTTTTTTTTGCATCCTTTTTTTTTTGAAAGAATAAGAGAATTTTATTGATTCGCTTCAGTCAAACAAAGGAAAATAACTTGATAATTGAGATGTGGAAGAAAAGTGGAAAGATTCCTGGCTATCCGTGTTTGTGATATGGAGGGGCGCGAGGTGGTGGTCAGGCGTAGTATCCCTTAAGCCACTTTCCGTTGATGACTGCTTCCATAATGGCCTTGTAGTACCCACTGTTGTACGCCTTCATGACTATATAAGTCCCTTCCCACTTTGCAGAGAATTTTGGTGCGGACGCGTCTTGTTGGATGTGTTTGGCAGTCTTCAGTACCAAATCTCCCACTTGAAAAACCCGAGGCTTCACTGTTTTTTTTATATGCTCTGGAAACCCTATTTCTGTATGATCGTGCGTGCTCTTATGCCTTGGATCTTTTGGAATCTATAGTGTCCAATTCTTCTACTCTGGCACTCAATGCTTCAGCTTCATCCCATCGAACTCCACTTGCTTCGGCAATCCTAGCTGATGGGATTTTAACTTCTGCTGGTAGGATGACGTCTGCGCCGTAAACGAGGGAGTAGGGAAAGGCGCCAGTGGAACTTCTTGGTGATGCCCGATACGCCCATAGTGCCATTGGCAGTTGCTCGTGCCATGTCCGAGGATTATCGTGCACTGTCCGACTAAGGATTCAGATCAGAGTTTTGTTGGTACTCTCAGCATGTCTGTTCTCTTGGGGGTAGTACACGGTGGAGAAGACTTTCCTAATTCCATATTCTTCGAGTAATTACCGTACTTGCCTGTTTGCGAAAGGAGTGCCGTTGTCGGTGATGATGTGTTTAGGCACGCCAAATCGGCAGATAATGTACTCCTTAATGAATGTCGCGATTGTGGCTCCATTATTCCCTCGTAAAGGTATGGCTTAGACCCATTTGGTGAAATATTCGGTTGATGTTATTATGTACTCGTGATGCTTTAAGAACGACAGGTTGATCTTTCCAATAATGTCGAGTCCCCAGCTGTAAAAGGGCCACGGACTGCTTATTGAATGCAGGGGAGTTGATGGTACATGGATAAGGTTTCCGTGAATTTGGCATTTTTTGCACCTCTAGACGAAAAAAGTTGCATCATCCTCCATAGTTGACCAGTAGTATTTCTCGTGTATCTGAAGGAATAATTTCCGTTTTCCTTGATGTTCGCCTTCGTGCATCTCTTTCAGTATGATTGGATTTCTGCTTCTTACAAACATCGTGGCAAACTTCCTCCAAAGCTTTTACGATATAAGATTCCTTCGTGGAATACGAATATTTTGGACCTTTGTTTTATCTTGACTGCCTCCTTCTTATTGGTGGGGAGCATACCGTCACGAAGGTAACGAGTGTATGGCTCCTGCCAGTCCCCAGCGTGACCAATATTGAAACTTCTAATTGATGCGGCGGTGCTTGACAGTTAGAACAGGTTCTTTGAAGTAACCGAGATTGAGCCTCCATTTCTGGCCAGTAGTAGCGAAGGCGTTGCAAACGAAGATAGAGTGTTACCACTAATGTTTGCCCGCAGACTTCAACATGGACGCGGTTGAGTTGTTGTTGTGCTTCTCCCTCTCCGAGGAATCTTGAAAAGAAACCGTTTGGGGTTCGATGGTACATCACCCCTCGGAGCATGAAGAAATTTTGTAAGGTTTTGAGACTGACCTTTCCCTGGGAAAGCGAGCTGTTAAGCTCTTGGATAATTGGTGTTCTCCAGTCGCCGGTTTCATCCTCTTCGGGTTTTGAAAGCCATGTTGAATCCACGGTTCGTCTCTTCACTGTCAGGGTTTCCTCAAAACCTTCAAATTGCAGTTTCGATGCTAGCGTGGCTAGGCAATCATCGTGTCGGTTGCCGCTGCGCCCAATATGTGTTATGGTCTCGTCGGCGAAGTAGTTTAGTAGTTTTTGTGCCTCGGATCTGTATGGGGCCAAAGTTACTTCCTTCAGTGCGTACACTCCGTTCACCTGGTTGGTAAGTAATTTAGAATCCGCTCTTATTTCCAGACGTGTGGCTCCAGCTTGTTTAGCCAAGGACAGCCCGACGATAAAGGCTTCATATTCTGCTGAATTGTTGGTGCAGGGGAAATCTAGCTTGAAGGAGTGCGAGGAGACTTCACCGGCTGGGGATACTAGAACCACACCTGCTCATCCAGTGCCGTTGTTAGGGTAGCGGAGCCATCGAATAACAGTAGCCACGTTTTTTCTTGGATGAAAGAGATTTCCGGAAAGTATCCATGGAGGTCCTCGTGTAGTGTCATGGTGCTCTCTCCCGGAAGCGCTGCTAGTAAATCCGCAACTGCTTTCCCTTTGATGGATCTCGGGGAAGCGCATGTTATGTCGAACTCTGACATTTGGAGGATCCATTTGGTCGTCCTTCCTATCAGGGCCTGTTTTGAGAGGAGGAACTTCCCAGGATCGGACTTAGATATCAGCACCACTTTATTAGAAAGTAAGTAATGCCTGAATTTCTGTATGGAGTGAATCAAAGCTAAGCACGCTTTTTCCGCTTTGGGATATCTGAGTTCGGCATCTTTTAAAGTTCGACTGAAGTAGTAAATGGGATGCTCAATACCTTTGTCATCTTCTTGGGCGAGGAGAGCTCCGACAGCAGTGACACTAAAAGCAGTGTAGAGGTGTAGCGGTCTTCCTTGTATGGGAGATCTCATGATGGCTGGGGAAGATAACGTTTGCTGAATCTTCCGGAACGCCTCCCATTGTAGTGTGGTCCAGACGAAGCTTGCTCCTTTCCTCATCAAGGGATTAAACGAAGCAACGAGTTGAGCCAATCCTGGTATGAAGTGGCGAATATAGTTTATTTTACCCATGAAACTCTGGAGTTCTTTCACGGTTCGTGGTGGTGGCATCGTGAGGATAGCTTGTGTTTTGAATGGGTCAACTTTAATTCCCTCGGCAGTCACCTGGAAACCTAGGAACTTTCCCGAAGAGACACCAAAAACACACTTCAACCGGTTCATCTTCAGTTTGTACTCGCGAATCTTTCGAGAACTTGTCGTAGAATCTCCGCATGGGCTGCCCGAGTTTTTGACTTGACCACTATGTCATCTACATAATCTTCGACTTGCTTGTGCATCATGTCATGAAAAATGGTGGTTATGGCGCGTTGGTATGTGGCACCAGCGTTTTTCAAACCGAAAGGCATCACAGTGTAGTAAAAGCTTCCAAGAGGAGTTCGAAAAGCCGTCTTACTTGCGTCGTGTTCGTACATCTTTATTTGGTTGTAGCCGCTGTATCCATCCATGAAAGAGAACATACCGTGTCCACTGGTGGCGTCTACCAGCATGTCAATGTTGGGGAGCGGAAAGTCATCTTTAGGACAACATTTGTTCAAATCTCTAAAATCGACACAGCACCTGATTTGGTCGTTCTTCTTTTTTACCGGGACTACGTTGGCCAGCCAAGTAGGATGGTGAATTGGCTTGATGAAACCAGCAGCTAGTAGCTTTTGAATTTCTACCTTAATTTGTCATTCCATATCATGCCGAAATTGTCTCGGGGTTTGCTTGACCGGTTTGGATCCGGGTATCACGTGTAAATGATGAGTGACCAGCTTCTCATCCAAGCCATGCATTTCCTCGTATGTCCATGCGAATACGTCTTGATATTCCTTGAGAAGGTTTACCAGCTTTACGCGTTCGTCTGCGCACAGAGTCGAGCTGATCGAGATGGGTCGCGGGGATTATTCACTCCCGATATTAACAACCTCAAGTTCGTCTGTGGTAGAGTTGGTCCCGTCTTGTAGCTGTCGTGGTGCATCAGGTACTTCCTCCTGCAGCGCATTACTGGGTTTGCGTTCCATTGGGCGGAGAGACTATGTGGTAGTCTCTCCTGTTAATTGCTAACAGCGGCGCTGATATACAGTTTTCCCTTTTTCATCATAGCCCATGATAAAAGCCCTTTCTCGCTTGGTACGGGTGCGAGCCAAATTCCGTCTTGGCAGGTGGGGGCTGGCGTGTCTCTCTTCTGAAGGGGTGATGTGAGATCGGGTTTCTCCGTGAAGCGGTGCAAGACCATCGGTTCCTTCAATGGTCGTTCACTTTGGTAGTGGGGTGTGGTGAGTCTTGTTGGCTGTGTCCTGCGGGCCGTCCCTTGGCTCAATAATCTCCATGCCGCAGATCGGCGCATATGGAGATAATGACGCAGCTACACGGACGACTTCTCCGTTAAGCATGGTTTTCAAGCATTGGTGATACATCGAAGTAATAATTCTGTTGTCGTGGAGCCATGGTCTTCCCAGTATCATGTGGTAATCTCCTTTTCGATTACCTCGAAATCACTTTTGAATGGACGGGTCCTACTGATAGATTCAGGTTGATGTACCCATACGTGCTGTCTTGGTTGCCTTCGAAATCGATCATTGTAGTGGAATGTCGCACGACTTTTTTAGGTAGTATCCTGGCCTTTCTGAGTGTCCTGAGGGTAACAACGTTGGAGGATGCTCCCGTGTCGATGAGATACCTTTTGAATTCCACGTCCTTGGTACGGGTCGTGATATGTAGGGCCCGGTTATGTCCTTCCTCTACCATCATGTCATCGTCGATAAACGTGACATTATTGATGGACATCTTTGGCATTCTTGATGTTTCCAAGCGTGAAGTAACCAGGGACGCATTTAACGCTATTCGATTGATGGCGGTGAACGTTCTATCCGTTGATCTCTTGAAATATGTAAGAGTTCACATAAACTTTCCACCAGTGAGGCCGCTTCCTGGTCTACTGGTTTCTCATTGGTAGTGAAGCTGTTGACTTGGGAGTGATCATCTGGGATGTTAGTCCCTAGTGCTGGAGTTTCCGGGGCAAGTGGATCGTTCAACTCCGCCGTTAAATTGATGAGGAAGTCCAGTATTATGTTAATCACTTCTTTCATCAGATCCATGTTCTTGGTGTGGATCTCCTGAATCCGTGCCAAGTCGGTTATCCTCGGAATTCCTTCGTCGATCGCGTTGTTGGATGTTGTATTGGGAGAAGGAACATTTCTGTTTGCCCGAATGGAACTTGAGGACATGGATTCAGCCCTAAAACTGACCATCTTCCTGAGTTAGAGAAACATATTCTGAAATTGGTATTAGAACCGAGAGATTGACCTCCCACTGTGGTCGCCAATTGTTTGAGGGTGAAAATGGTTTCTGTTGATTTTGGTAATTTCAGGTGTGTGGGTGAGAAACAAATTTAACCCCCAAAAAAGTACTGCAAGGGAGTACTTTAGATTCGAAAGATCAATCTGTACAAATCCGTCCTAAACCAAGAAATGGCCGTTCCAGACTTGCTTCGGTCACAAAGTGAAGGAGAAGGGTTGGTTTTGGGGAGGGAAGCGAAGAGAGTCTTGAGATCAGAATAGTTGATTCTGGAAGAGTAGTTGTTTTACGACTTGTATCATAAAGTGGGAAGCTAACAGATGGGAAAGCTAGCAAATTTTTTTCTGAGTGTTGTATGCTCCTGACCAGAACTTGTTGTTCGGTGGAAATAGGTAAGACCTATTTATACAAGTCGAAGTGAAACGTACTCTGGTCTCGTAAGAAATGGAAAACGGATGAGTAAATGGGAGGAGGTGGTAACTAGTAACGCCTGGAATTGATATTCCATAAAAGAAAACGTTTTACCATTACTCCTTGTATTTACTAACTGCCTCATCCTTATGACACAGTCTTGTAACGGGAGTAGTGTACACCGCACGCTGTAAACCGCCAAACCAATACCCAATGAGCATCCCCCAGTTTGTGACATGTGTTGATGTCTCGAGTGTTTTCATGGAAAAAATGTAACATGTTGTTGTTGTCTGGAAAGTTGAGCTTGGGAGAATTTCCGGCTCGGTGGTGACCTTCGCCGGTCGAGATTTTGCATATAAGATGGAAGGGTCTCTGTTGATTGTCGCACGCCTTCGTTTTGGCAGCCGTGAAGGGAAGGCCGGCAAGGCATGGCTTAGGCGCGACAAAGTGGATGGCGCGGCATGCCTTGGCATGTTTTAGGCGCGGCAAGGTGGATGGCGCGGCATGCCTTGGCATGTTTTAGGCGCGGAAAAACTAGGGTTTTGGCATTGGGACAAAGGTTACCATACCTTTTTTGTTGACCTTGGACGGATGAGATTTGCATCTAAAATGTAAGGGTGGATGTTGATTGTCGCATGCCTTCGTTTTGGCAGCCGTGAAGGGAAGGACGACATGGCATGGCTTAGGCACAACAAGGTGGCTGGCGCGGCATGCCATTGGCACATGTGGCATGGTCGGCATGCCTTGGCATGTTTTAGGCGCGGCCAAACAAGGGTTTTGGCATTGGGCCAAATGTTACCATGCGTTGGTTGGTGACCTTAGACGACTGAGATTTGCATCTAAGAAGGAAGGGTGGTCGTTGACTGTCGCACGCCTTCGTTTTGGCAGCCGTGAAGGGAAAGCCGGCATGGCATGGCTTAGGCACGGCACGGTGGCTGGTGCGGCATGCCATTGGCACATGTGGCACGGTCGGCATGCCTTGCCATATTTTAGGTGCGGCCAAACTAGGGTTTTGGGGTTGGGCCAATGGTTACCATGCGTCGGTTGGTGACCTTGGACGGCTAAGATTTACATCTAAGCTGGAAGGGTGGTCGTTGATTGTCGCACGCCTTCGTTTTGGCCGCCGTGAAGGGAAGGTCGACATAGAATGGCTTAGGCGCGGCTAGGTGGCTGGCGCGGCATGTCATTGGCACATGTGGCATGGTCGGCATGCCTTGGCATATTTTAGGCGCGGCCAAACTAGGGTTTTGGCGTTGGGCCTAAGGTTACCATCCGTTGTTCAGTGACCTTGGACGGCTGAGATTTGCATCTAAGATGGAAGGGTGGTCGTTGATTGTCGCACACCTTCGTTTTGACAGCTGTGAAGGGAAGGCCGGCATTATATAGCTTAGGCGCGACAAGGTGGATGGTGCGGCATGCCATTGGCACATGTGGCATGGTCGGCATGCCTTAGCATGTTTTAGGCGCGGCCAAACTAGGGTTTTGGCGTTGGGCCAAAGGTTACCATGCATCGGTTGGTGACCTTGGACGGCTAAGATTTGCATCTAAGATGGAAGGGTGGTCGTTGATTGTCGCACGCTTTCGT
>NC_039361.1:72806301-72829865 GCF_003573695.1 Papaver somniferum | reverse complement strand
TATCACACAAAGGGAAAAAAGAAGAAGACTTTTTTGATGATGTCATCCACCTGCGTAATATTTATCCTAAGACCAAATAATAGTTTTTGAACCAAATTAAAAACATATTTTATTAAAAGGACATCAGAGCAATCAAACCAAACATATACACTTATTATGATACTAGGATTATTTGATAGTTTTTAAAAAAATAAAATTATATCTTCTTCTTCCTTTCTTCTTAGTAACTACTAAGAAATCTCAAATGATTTCTCTCTGCTTTCTATGATTTCATCCTTTTTCTCTCCACCTGCAAATTCACTTACCTTCTTCGAGACTTCTTCCCTGATCCTATGAAACAACAGAGATCCCTTAAAATGATCCTCCGGTTCTGGAATAGGAAGAGGCATGGGTCATTTTTGCATAAACAGCTTCTCGGAGTTCTCAAAAACAACATCACATCTAGGGCATCTGAAAGGATTCTCCTTTATTTTTCTTCAGTATACAGGTTATTAGATGAAGAAAATGGATATCAATTTCCTTTCTCTTTATAATCAAAATGCATGAGATCAAAAATGATGAATCATGCCTTTTTTATTATGGGTTATAAGCATGTAATATGTGATGTTCTTTGACTTCAAAAAGAAAAAGATAGAAAAGAAATGGACACAGATGAGGAAGTTATAGCACGCGCGCTGGACTATTTGGAAATTAAGGACCCGAGTTGCGTAAATTAGCTCAAGAGGAGTCCATTTTGATGGGAAACGACCCAAAGATCAAGACATGTTGATCAAATATCCACATGGTCCCCAGAATTTAGACAAAATTCTATCGTTTAGGTCTTAAAATTATCCGTTTTTCCGTTACAGGAAAGTTTTTGTATTCTTAATAACTTCTTCGTTGGAAATACGCTTCGGTCGACATTTGTGGGTTAATTGTTTTAGAGAGTACTTTAATTATTTTAGAAAGAGAATTTGATAAAAATAAAATCAAAAAGCTTAATCATATTAAGAAGATGACTGCTCCATCACACTTACTCAAATTAAACATAGGGAAAGAAGAAGAAGACTTTCTAGAGAAATAAAAATAAAAAGGGAAAAAGACCGAAAACTTTTTGATGACGTCATCCACATGAGTCCTTTATAATATTTATAAAATGACTACTCTATCACACAAAGGGAAAAAAGAAGAAGACTTTTTTGATGATGTCATTCACCTGCGTAATATTTATCCTAAGACCAAATAATAGTTTTTGAACCAAATCAAAAACATATTTTATAAAAAGGACATCAGAGCAATCAGACCAAATATATACACTTATTATGATACTAGGATTATTTGATAGTTTTTAGAAAAATAAAATTATATCTTCTTCTTCCTTTCTTCTTAGTAACTACTAAGAAATCTCAAATGATTTCTCTCCGCTTTCTACGATTTCACCCTTTTTCTCTCCACCTGCATATCCACTTACCTTCTTCGATACTTCTTCCCTGATCCTATGAAACAACGGAGATCCCTTAAAATGATCCTCCGGTTCTGGAATAGGAAGAGGCATGGGTAATTTTTGCATAAAAAGCTTCTCGGAGTTCTCAAAAACAACATCACATCCAGGGCATCTGAAAGGATTCTCCTTTTTTTTTTTCAGTATACAGATTATTAGATGAAGAAAATGGATATCAATTTCCGTTCTCTTTATAATCAAAATGCATGAGATCAAAAATGATGAATCATGCCTTTTTTATTATGGGTTATAAACATGTAATATGTGATGTTCTTTGACTTCAAAAAGAAAAAGATAGAAAAGAAATGTACACATATGAGGAAGTTATAGCATGCGCGCTGGACTATTTTGAAATTAAGGACCCGGGTTGCGTAAATTAGCTCAAGAGGAGTCCATTTTGATGGGAAACGTCCCAAAGATCAAGACATGTTGATCAAAGATCCACATGGTCCCCAGAATTTATACAAATTCTATCTTTTAGGTCTTAAAATTATCCGTTTTTCCGTTACAAGAATGTTTTTGTTTTCTTAATAACTTCTTCATTAGAAATACGCTTTGGTCGCCATTTGTGGGTTAATTATTTTAGAGAGTACTTTAAATATTTTAGAAAGAAAATTTGATAGAAATAAAAACAAAAAGCTTAATCATATTAAGAAGATGACTGCTCCATCACACTTACTCAAATTAAACATAGGGAAAGAAGAAGATGACTTTCAGAGAAATAAAAGTAGAAAGGGAAAAAGACCGAAAACTTTTTGATGACGTCATCCACATGGATCCTTAATAATATTTATAAAATGACTACTCTATCACACAAAGGGAAAAAAGAAGAAGACTTTTTTGATGATGTCATCCACCTGCGTAATATTTATCCTAAGACCAAATAATAGTTTTTGAACCAAATTAAAAACATATTTTATAAAAAGGACATCAGAGCAATCAGACCAAACATAAACACTTATTATGATACTAGGATTATTTGATAGTTTTTAGAAAATAAAAATTATATCATCTTCTTCCTTTATTCTTAGTAACTACTAAGAAATCTCAAATGATTTCTCTCCGCTTTCTACGATTTCACCCTTTTTCTCTCCACCTGCATATCCACTTACCTTCTTCGAGACTTCTTCCCTGATCCTATGAAACAACGGAGATCCCTTAAAATGATCCTCCGGTTATGGAATAGGAAGAGGCATGGCTCATTTTTGCATAAACAACTTCTCGGAGTTCTCAAAAACAACATCACATCTAGGGCATCTGAAAGGATTCTCCTTTTTTTTTCCTTCAGTATACAAGTTATTAGATGAAGAAATTGGATATCAATTTCCTTTCTCTTTATAATCAAAATGCATGAGATCAAAAATGATGAATCATGCCTTTTTTATTATGGGTTATAAGCATGTAATATGTGATGTTCTTTGACTTCAAAAAGAAAAAGATAGAAAAGAAATGGACACAGATGAGGAAGTTATAGCACGCGCTGGACTATTTGGAAATTAAGGACCCGGGTTGCGTAAATTAGCTCAAGAGGAGTCCATTTTGATGGGAAACGACCCAAAGATCAAGACATGTTGATCAAAGATCCACATGGTCCCCAGAATTTAGCCAAATTCTATCGTTTAGGTCTTAAAATTATCCGTTTTTCCGTTACAGGAAAGTTTTTGTTTTCTTAATAACTTCTTCGTTAGAAATACGCTTCGGTCGCTATTTGTGGGTTAATTATTTTAGAGAGTACTTTAATTATTTTAAAAAGAAAATTTGATAAAAATAAAAACAAAAAGCTTAATCATATTAAGAAGATGACTGCTCACACACTTACTCAAATTAAACATAGGGAAAGAAGAAGAAGACTTTCTAGAGAAATAAAAATAAAAAGGGAAAAAGACCGAAAACTTTTAGATGACGTCATCCACATGGGTCCTTAATAATATTTATAAAATGACTACTCTATCACACAAAGGGAAAAAAGTAGAAGACTTTTTTGATGATGTCATCCACCTGCGTAATATTTATCCTAAGACCAAATAATAGTTTTTGAACCAAATTAAAAACATATTTTATAAAAAGGACATCAGAGCAATCAGACCAAACATATACACTTATTATGATACTAGGATTATTTGATAGTTTTTAGAAAAATAAAATTAGATCTTCTTCTTCTTTTCTTCTTAGTAACTACTAAGAAATCTCAAATGATTTCTCTCCGCTTTCTACGATTTCAGCCTATTTCTCTCCACTTGCATATCCACTTACCTTCTTCGAGACTTCTTCCGTGATCCTATGAAACAATGGAGATCCCTTAAAATGATCCTCCGGTTCTGGAATCTGAAGGGGCATGGGTCATTTTTGCATAAACAGCTTCTCGGAGTTCTCAAAAACAACATCACATCTAGGGCATCTGAAAGGATTCTCCTTATTTTTCCCTTCAGTATACAAGTTATTAGATGAAGAAATTGGATATAATTTCCTTTCTCTTTATAATCAAAATGCATGAGATCAAAAATGATGAATCATGCCTTTTTTATTATGGGTTATAAGCATGTAATATGTGATGTTCTTTGACTTCAAAAAGAAAAAGATAGAAAAGAAATGGACACAGATGAGGAAGTTATAGCACGCGCGCTGGACTATTTTGAAATTAAGGACTCGGGTTGCGTAAATTAGCTCAAGAGGAGTCCATATTGATGGAAAACGGCCCAAAGATCAAGACATGTTGATCAAATATCCACATGGTCCCCAGAATTTAGACAAATTCTATCTTTTAGGTCTTAAAATTATCCGTTTTTCCGTTACAAGAATGTTTTTTTTCTCTTAATAACTTCTTCGTTAGAAATACGCTTCGGTCGCCATTTGTGGGTTAATTGTTTTAGAGAGTACTTTAAATATTTTAGAAAGAAAATTTGATAGAAATAAAAACAAAAAGCTTAATCATATTAAGAAGATGACTGCTCCATCACACTTACTCAAATTAAACATAGGGAAAGAAGAAGAAGACTTTCTAGAGAAATAAAAGTAGAAAGGGAAAAAGACCGAAAACTTTTTGATGACGTCATCCACATGGGTCCTTAATAATATTTATAAAATGACTACTCTATCACACAAAGGGAAAAAAGAAGAAGACTTTTTTGATGATGTCATCCACCTGCGTAATATTTATCCTAAGACCAAATAATAGTTTTTGAACCAAATTAAAAACATATTTTATAAAAAGCACATCAGAGCAATCAGACCAAACATATACACTTATTATGATACTAGGATTATTTGATAGTTTTTAGAAAATAAAAATTATATCATCTTCTTCCTTTCTTCTTAGTAACTACTAAGAAATCTCAAATGATTTCTCTCTGCTTTCTACGATTTCACCCTTTTTCTCTCCACCTGCATATCCACTTACCTTCTTCGAGACTTCTTCCCTGATCCTATGAAACAACGGAAATCCCTTAAAATCCTCCGGTTCTGGAATAGGAAGTGGCATGGCTCATTTTTGCATAAACAGCTTCTCGTAGTTCTCAAAAACAACATCACATCTAGGGCATCTGAAAGGATTCTCCTTTTTTTTTTCCTTCAGTATACAAGTTATTAGATGAAGAAATTGGATATCAATTTCCTTTCTCTTTATAATCAAAATGCATGAGATCAAAAATGATGAATCATGCCTTTTTTATTATGGGTTATAAGCATGTAATATGTGATGTTCTTTGACTTCAAAAAGAAAAAGATAGAAAAGAAATGGACACAGATGAGGAAGTTATAGCACGCGCTGGACTATTTGGAAATTAAGGACCCGGGTTGCATAAATTAGCTCAAGAGGAGTCCATTTTGATGGGAAACGGCCCAAAGATCAAGACATGTTGATCAAAGATCCACATGGTCCCCAGAATTTAGCCAAATTCTATCGTTTAGGTCTTAAAATTATCCGTTTTTCCGTTACAAGAATGTTTTTGTTTTCTTAATAACTTCTTCGTTAGAAATACGCTTCGGTCGCCATTTGTGGGTTAATTATTTTAGAGAGTACTTTAATTATTTTAAAAAGAAAATTTGATAAAAATAAAAACAAAAAGCTTAATCATATTAAGAAGATGACTGCTCCATCACACTTACTCAAATTAAACATAGGGAAAGAAGAAGAAGACTTTCTAGAGAAATAAAAATAAAAAGGGAAAAAGACCGAAAACTTTTTGATGACGTCATCCACATGGGTCCTTAATAATATTTATAAAATGACTACTCTATCACACAAAGGGAAAAAAGTATAAGACTTTTTTGATGATGTCATCCACCTGCATAATATTTATCCTAAGACAAAATAATAGTTTTTGAACCAAATTAAAAACATATTTTATAAAAAGGACATCCGAGAAATCAGACCAAACATATACACTTATTATGATACTAGGATTATTTGATAGTTTTTAGAAAAATAAAATTAGATCTTCTTCTTCCTTTCTTCTTAGTAACTACTAAGAAATCTCAAATGATTTCTCTCCGCTTTCTACGATTTCAGCCTAATTCTCTCCACTTGCATATCCACTTACCTTCTTCGAGACTTCTTCCGTGATCCTATGAAACAATGGAGGTCCCTTAAAATGATCCTTCGGTTCTGGAATCTGAAGGGGCATGGGTCATTTTTGCATAAACAGCTTCTCGGAGTTCTCAAAAACAACATCACATCTAGGGCATCTGAAAGGATTCTCCTTTTTTTTTTCCCTTCAGTATACAGGTTATTAGATGAAGAAAATGGATATCAATTTCCTTTCTCTTTATAATCAAAATGCATGAGATCAAAAATGATGAATCATGCTTTTTTTTTATGGGTTATAAGCATGTAATATGTGATGTTCTTTGACTTCAAAAAGAAAAAGATAGAAAAGAAATGGACACAGATGAGGAAGTTATAGCACGCGCGCTGGACTATTTTGATATTAAGGACTCGGGTTGCGTAAATTAGCTCAAGAGGAGTCCATTTTGATGGGAAACGGCCCAAAGATCAAGACATGTTGATCAAATATCCACATGGTCCCCAGAATTTAGACAAATTCTATCTTTTAGGTCTTAAAATTATCCGTTTTTCCGTTGCAGGAAAGTTTTTGTTTTCTTAATAACTTCTTCGTTAGAAATACGCTTCGGTCGCCATTTGTGGGTTAATTGTTTTAGAGAGTACTTTAAATATTTTAGAAAGAAAATTTGATAGAAATAAAAACAAAAAGCTTAATCATATTAAGAAGATGACTGCTCCATCACACTTACTCAAATTAAACATAGGGAAAGAAGAAGAAGACTTTCTAGAGAAATAAAAATAAAAAGGGAAAAAGACCGAAAACTTTTTTATGACGTCATTCACATGGGTCCTTAATAATATTTATAAAATGAATACTCTATAACACAAAGGGAAAAAAGTAGAAGACTTTTTTGATGATGTCATACACCTGCGTAATATTTATCCTAAGACCAAATAATAGTTTTTGAACCAAATTAAAAACATATTTTATAAAAAGGACATCAGAGCAATCAGACCAAACATATACACTTATTATGATACTAGGATTATTTTATAGTTTTTAGAAAAATAAAATTATATCATCTTCTTCCTTTCTTCTTAGTAACTACTAAGAAATCTCAAATGATTTCTCTCCGCTTTCTACGATTTCACCCTTTTTCTCTCCACCTGCATATCCACTTACCTTCTTCGTGACTTCTTCCCTGATCCTATGAAACAACGGAGATCCCTTAAAATGATCCTCCAGTTCTGAAATAGGAAGAGGCATGGGTCATATTTGCATAAACAGCTTCTCGGAGTTCTCAAAAACAATATCACATCTAGGGCATCTGAAAGGATTCTCCTTTTTTTTTTCCTTCAGTATACAAGTTATTAGATGAAGAAATTGGATATCAATTTCCTTTCTCTTTATAATCAAAATGCATGAGATCAAAAATGATGAATCATGCCTTTTTTATTATGGGTTATAAGCATGTAATATGTGATGTTCTTTGACTTCAAAAAGAAAAAGATAGAAAAGAAATGGACACAGATGAGGAAGTTATAGCACGCGCTGGACTATTTGGAAATTAAGGACCCGGGTTGCGTAAATTAGCTCAAGAGGAGTCCATTTTGATGGGAAACGACCCAAAGATCAAGACATGTTGATCAAAGATCCACATGGTCCCCAGAATTTAGCCAAATTCTATCTTTTAGGTCTTAAAATTATCCGTTTTTCCGTTACAAGAATGTTTTTGTTTTCTTAATAACTTCTTCGTTAAAAATACGCTTCGGTCGCCATTTGTGGGTTAATTATTTTAGAGAGTACTTTAAATATTTTAGAAAGAAAATTTGATAGAAATAAAAACAAAAAGCTTAATCATATTAAGAAGATGACTGCTCCATCACACTTACTCAAATTAAACATAGGGAAAGAAGAAGATGACTTTCAGAGAAATAAAAGTAGAAAGGGAAAAAGACCGAAAACTTTTTGATGACGTCATCCACATGGATCCTTAATAATATTTATAAAATGACTACTCTATCACACAAAGGGAAAAAAGAAGAAGACTTTTTTGATGATGTCATCCACCTGCGTAATATTTATCCTAAGATCAAATAATAGTTTTTGAACCAAATTAAAAACATATTTTATAAAAAGGACATCAGAGCAATCAGACCAAACATAAACACTTATTATGATACTAGGATTATTTGATAGTTTTTAGAAAATAAAAATTATATCATCTTCTTCCTTTCTTCTTAGTAACTACTAAGAAATATCAAATGATTTCTCTCCGCTTTCTACGATTTCACCCTTTTTCTCTCCACCTGCATATCCACTTACCTTCTTCGAGACTTCTTCCCTGATCCTATGAAACAACGAAGATCCCTTAAAATGATCCTCCGGTTATGGAATAGGAAGAGGCATGGCTCATTTTTGCATAAACAACTTCTCGGAGTTCTCAAAAACAATATCACATCTAGGGCATCTGAAAGGATTCTCCTTTTTTTTTTCCTTCAGTATACAAGTTATTAGATGAAGAAATTGGATATCAATTTCCTTTCTCTTTATAATCAAAATGCATGAGATCAAAAATGATGAATCATGCCTTTTTTATTATGGGTTATAAGCATGTAATATGTGATGTTATTTGACTTCAAAAAGAAAAAGATAGAAAAGAAATGGACACAGATGAGGAAGTTATAGCACGCGCTGGACTATTTGGAAATTAAGGACCCGGGTTGCGTAAATTAGCTCAAGAGGAGTCCATTTTGATGGGAAACGACCCAAAGATCAAGACATGTTGATCAAAGATCCACATGGTCCCCAGAATTTAGCCAAATTCTATCGTTTAGGTCTTAAAATTATCTGTTTTTCCGTTACAGGAAAGTTTTTGTTTTCTTAATAACTTCTTCGTTAGAAATACGCTTCGGTCGCTATTTGTGGGTTAATTATTTTAGAGAGTACTTTAATTATTTTAAAAAGAAAATTTGATAAAAATAAAAACAAAAAGCTTAATCATATTAAGAAGATGACTGCTCCATCACACTTACTCAAATTAAACATAGGGAAAGAAGAAGAAGACTTTCTAGAGAAATAAAAATAAAAAGGGAAAAAGACCGAAAACTTTTAGATGACGTCATCCACATGGGTCCTTAATAATATTTATAAAATGACTAATCTATCACACAAAGGGAAAAAAGTAGAAGACTTTTTTGATGATGTCATCCACCTGCGTAATATTTATCCTAAGACCAAATAATAGTTTTTGAACCAAATTAAAAACATATTTTATAAAAAGGACATCAGAGCAATCAGACCAAACATATACACTTATTATGATACTAGGATTATTTGATAGTTTTTAGAAAAATAAAATTATATCATCTTCTTCCTTTCTTCTTAGTAACTACTAAGAAATCTCAAATGATTTCTCTCCGCTTTCTACGATTTCACCCTTTTTCTCTCCACCTGCATATCCACTTACGTTCTTCGAGACTTCTTCCCTGATCCTATGAAACAACGGAAATCCCTTAAAATCCTCCGGTTCTGGAATAGGAAGTGGCATGGCTCATTTTTGCATAAACAACTTCTCGTAGTTCTCAAAAACAACATCATATCTAGGGCATCTGAAAGGATTCTCCTTTTTTTTTTCCTTCAGTATACAAGTTATTAGATGAAGAAATTGGATATCAATTTCCTTTCTCTTTATAATCAAAATGCATGAGATCAAAAATGATGAATCATGCCTTTTTTATTATGGGTTATAAGCATGTAATATGTGATGTTCTTTGACTTCAAAAAGAAAAAGATAGAAAAGAAATGGACACAGATGAGGAAGTTATAGCACGCGCGCTGGACTATTTGGAAATTAAGGACTCGGGTTGCGTAAATTAGCTCAAGAGGAGTCCATTTTGATGGGAAACGGCCCAAATATCAAGACATGTTGATCAAAGATCCACATGGTCCCCAGAATTTAGCCAAATTCTATCGTTTAGGTCTTAAAATTATCCGTTTTTCCGTTACAGGAATGTTTTTGTTTTCTTAATAACTTCTTCGTTAGAAATACGCTTCGGTCGCCATTTGTGGGTTAATTATTTTAGAGAGTACTTTAATTATTTTAAAAAGAAAATTTGATAAAAATAAAAACAAAAACAAAAAGCTTAATCATATTAAGAAGATGACTGCTCCATCACACTTACTCAAATTAAACATAAGAAAAAGAAGACTTTCTAGAGAAATAAAAATAAAAAGGGAAAAAGACCGAAAACTTTTTGATGACGTCATCCACATGGGTCCTTAATAATATTTATAAAATGACTACTCTATCACACAAAGGGAAAAAAGTAGAAGACTTTTTTGATGATGTCATCCACCTGCGTAATATTTATCCTAAGACCAAATAATAGTTTTTGAACCAAATTAAAAACATATTTTATAAAAAGGACATCAGAGCAATCAGACCAAACATATACACTTATTAAGATACTAGGATTATTTGATAGTTTTTAGAAAAATAAAATTAGATCTTCTTCTTCCTTTCTTCTTAGTAACTACTAAGAAATCTCAAATGATTTCTCTCCGCTTTCTACGATTTCAGCCTATTTCTCTCCACTTGCATATCCACTTACCTTCTTCGAGACTTCTTCCGTGATCCTATGAAACAATGGAGATCCCTTAAAATGATTCTCCGGTTTTGGAATCTGAAGAGGCATGGGTCATTTTTGCATAAACAGCTTCTCAGAGTTCTCAAAAACAACATCACATCTAGGGCATCTGAAAGGATTCTCCTTTTTTTTTCCCTTCAGTATACAGGTTATTAGATGAAGAAAATGGATATCAATTTCCTTTCTCTTTATAATCAAAATGCATGAGATCAAAAATGATGAATCATGCTTTTTTTTATGGGTTATAAGCATGTAATATGTTATGTTCTTTGACTTCAAAAAGAAAAAGATAGAAAAGAAATGGACACAAATGAGGAAGTTATAGCACGCGCGCTGGACTATTTGGAAATTAAGGACCCGGGTTGCGTAAATTAGCTCAAGAGGAGTCAATTTTGATGGGAAACGACCCAAAGATCAAGACATGTTGATCAAATATCCACATGGTCCCCAGAATTTAGACAAATTCTATCGTTTAGGTCTTAAAATTATCCGTTTTTCCGTTACAGGAAAGTTTTTGTTTTCTTAATAACTTCTTCGTTGGAAATACGCTTCGGTCGCCATTTGTGGGTTAATTATTTTAGAGAGTACTTTAATTATTTTAGAAAGAAAATTTGATAAAAATAAAATCAAAAAGCTTAATCATATTAAGAAGATGACTGCTCCATCACACTTACTCAAATTAAACATAGGGAAAGAAGAAGACTTTCTAGAGAAATAAAAATAAAAAGGGAAAAAGACCGAAAACTTTTTGATGACGTCATCCACATGGGTCCTTAATAATATTTATAAAATGACTACTCTATCACACAAAGGGAAAAAAGAAGAAGACTTTTTTGATGATGTCATCCACCTGCGTAATATTTATCCTAAGACCAAATAATAGTTTTTGAACCAAATTAAAAACATATTTTATTAAAAGGACATCAGAGCAATCAGACCAAACATATACACTTATTATGATACTAGGATTATTTGATAGTTTTTAGAAAAATAAAATTATATCTTCTTCTTCCTTTCTTCTTAGTAACTACTAAGAAATCTCAAATGATTTCTCTCCGCTTTCTACAATTTCACCCTTTTTCTCTCCACCTGCATATCCACTTACCTTCTTCAAGACTTCTTCCCCGATCCTATGAAACAACGGAGATCCCTTAAAATGATCCTCTGGTTCTGAAATAGGAAGAGGCATGGGTCATTTTTGCATAAACAGCTTCTCGGAGTTCTCAAAAACAACTTCACATCTAAGGCATCTGAAAGGATTCTCCTTTTTTTTTCTTCAGTCTACAGCTTATTAAATGAAGAAAATGGATATCAATTTCCTTTCTCTTTATAATCAAAATGCATGAGATCAAAAATGATGAATCATGCCTTTTTTATTATGGGTTATAAGCATGTAATATGTGATGTTCTTTGACTTCAAAAAGAAAAAGATAGAAAAGAAATGGACACAGATGAGGAAGTTATAGCACGCGCGCTGGACTATTTGGAAATTAAGGACCCGGGTTGCGTAAATTAGCTCAAGAGGAGTCCATTTTGATGGGAAACGACCCAAAGATCAAGACATGTTGATCAAATATCCACATGGTCCCCAGAATTTAGACAAATTCTATCGTTTAGGTCTTAAAATTATCCGTTTTTCCGTTACAGGAAAGTTTTTGTTTTCTTAATAACTTCTTCGTTGGAAATACGCTTCGGTCGCCATTTGTGGGTTAATTATTTTAGAGAGTACTTTAATTATTTTAGAAAGAAAATTTGATAAAAATAAAATCAAAAAGCTTAATCATATTAAGAAGATGACTGCTCCATCACACTTACTCAAATTAAACATAGGGAAAGAAGAAGAAGACTTTCTAGAGAAATAAAAATAAAAAGGGAAAAAGACCGAAAACTTTTTGATGACGTCATCCACATGGGTCCTTAATAATATTTATAAAATGACTACTCTATCACACAAAGGGAAAAAAGAAGAAGACTTTTTTGATGATGTCATCCACCTGCGTAATATTTATCCTAAGACCAAATAATAGTTTTTGAACCAAATTAAAAACATATTTTATTAAAAGGACATCAGAGCAATCAGACCAAACATATACACTTATTATGATACTAGGATTATTTGATAGTTTTTAGAAAAATAAAATTATATCTTCTTCTTCCTTTCTTCTTAGTAACTACTAAGAAATCTCAAATGATTTCTCTCTGCTTTCTATGATTTCAGCCTTTTTCTCTCCACCTGCATATTCACTTACCTTCTTCGAGACTTCTTCCCTGATCCTATGAAACAACAGAGATCCCTTAAAATGATCCTCCGGTTCTGGAATAGGAAGAGGCATGGGTCATTTTTGCATAAACAGCTTCTCGGAGTTCTCAAAAACAACATCACATCTAGGGCATCTGAAAGGATTCTCCTTTATTTTTTCTTCAGTATACAGGTTATTAGATGAAGAAAATGGATATCAATTTCCTTTCTCTTTATAATCAAAATGCATGAGATCAAAAATGATGAATCATGCCTTTTTTATTATGGGTTATAAGCATGTAATATGTGATGTTCTTTGACTTCAAAAAGAAAAAGATAGAAAAGAAATGGACACAGATGAGGAAGTTATAGCACGCGCGCTGGACTATTTGGAAATTAAGGACCCGGGTTGCGCAAATTAGCTCAAGAGGAGTCCATTTTGATTGGAAACGACCCAAAGATCAAGACATGCTGATCAAAGATCCACATGGTCCCCATAATTTAGCCAAATTCTATCGTTTAGGTCTTCAAATTATCCGTTTTTCCGTTACAGGAAAGTTTTTGTTTTCTTAATAACTTCTTCGTTAGAAATACGTTTCGGTCGCCATTTGTGGGTTAATTATTTTACAAAGTACTTTAGTTATTTTAGAAATAAAATTTGATAAAAATAAAATCAAAAAGCTTAATCATATTAAGAAGATGACTGCTCCATCACACTTACTCAAATTAAACATAGGGAAAGAAGAAGAAGACTTTCTAGAGAAATAAAAATAAAAAGGGAAAAAGACCGAAAACTTTTTGATGACGTCATCCACATGGGTCCTTAATAATATTTATAAAATGACTACTCTATCACACAAAGGGAAAAAAGAAGAAGACTTTTTTGATGATGTCATCCACCTGCGTAATATTTATCCTAAGACCAAATAATAGGTTTTGAACCAAATTAAAAACATATTTTATAAAAAGGACATCAGAGCAATCAGACCAAATATATACACTTATTATGATACTAGGATTATTTGATAGTTTTTAGAAAAATAAAATTATATCTTCTTCTTCCTTTCTTCTTAGTAACTACTAAGAAATCTCAAATGATTTCTCTCCGCTTTCTACGATTTCACCCTTTTTCTCTCCACCTGCATATCCACTTACCTTCTTCGAGACTTCTTCCCTGATCCTCTGAAACAACGGAGATCCCTTAAAATGATCCTCCGGTTCTGGAATAGGAAGAGGCATGGGTAATTTTTGCATAAACAGCTTCTCGGAGTTCTCAAAAACAACATCACATCCAGGGCATCTGAAAGGATTCTCCTTTTTTTTTTTTCAGTATACAAGTTATTAGATGAAGAAAATGGATATCAATTTCCGTTCTCTTTATAATCAAAATGCATGAGATCAAAAATGATGAATCATGCCTTTTTTATTATGGGTTATAAGCATGTAATATGTGATGTTCTTTGACTTCAAAAAGAAAAAGATAGAAAAGAAATGGACACATATGAGGAAGTTATAGCATGCGCGCTGTACTATTTTGAAATTAAGGACCCGGGTTGCGTAAATTAGCTCAAGACGAGTCCATTTTGATGGGAAACGGCCCAAAGATCAAGACATGTTGATCAAAGATCCACATGGTCCCCAGAATTTATACAAATTCTATCGTTTAGGTCTTAAAATTATCCGTTTTTCCGTTACAAGAAAGTTTTTGTTTTCTTAATAACTTCTTCGTTAGAAATACGCTTCGGTCGCCATTTGTGGGTTAATTATTTTAGAGAGTACTTTAAATATTTTAGAAAGAAAATTTGATAGAAATAAAAACAAAAAGCTTAATCATATTAAGAAGATGACTGCTCCATCACACTTACTCAAATTAAACATAGGGAAAGAAGAAGAAGACTTTCTAGAGAAATAAAAGTAGAAAGGGAAAAAGACCGAAAACTTTTTGATGACGTCATCCACATGGGTCCTTAATGATATTTATAAAATGACTACTCTATCACACAAAGGGAAAAAAGAAGAAGACTTTTTTGATGATGTCATCCACCTGCGTAATATTTATCCTAAGACCAAATAATAGTTTTTGAACCAAATTAAAAACATATTTTATAAAAAGGACATCAGAGCAATCAGACCAAACATATACACTTATTATGATACTAGGATTATTTGATAGTTTTTAGAAAAATAAAATTATATCATCTTCTTCCTTTCTTCTTAGTAACTACTAAGAAATCTCAAATGATTTCTCTCCGCTTTCTACGATTTCACCCTTTTTCTCTCCACCTGCATATCCACTTACCTTCTTCGAGACTTCTTCCCTGATCCTATGAAACAACGGAGATCCCTTAAAATGATCCTCCAGTTCTGAAATAGGAAGAGGCATGGGTCATATTTGCATAAACAGCTTCTCGGAGTTCTCAAAAACAATATCACATCCAGTGCATCTGAAAGGATTCTCCTTTTTTTCAGTATACAGGTTATTAGATGAAGAAAATGGATATCAATTTCCTTTCTCTTTATAATCAAAATGCATGAGATAAAAAATGATGAATCATGCCTTTTTTATTATGGGTTATAAGAACGTAATATGTGATGTTCTTTGACTTCAAAAAGAAAACGATAGAAAAGAAATGGACACAGATGAGGAAGTTATAGCACGCGCGCTGGACTATTTGGAAATTAAGGACCCGAGTTGCGTAAATTAGCTCAAGAGGAGTCCATTTTGATGGGAAACGGCCCAAAGATCAAGATATGTTGATCAAATATCCACATGGTCCCCAGAATTTAGACAAAATTCTATCGTTTAGGTCTTAAAATTATCCGTTTTTCCGTTACAGGAAAGTTTTTGTTTTCTTAATAACTTCTTCGTTGGAAATACGCTTCGGTCGCCATTTGTGGGTTAATTATTTTAGAGAGTACTTTAATTATTTTAGAAAGAGAATTTGATAAAAATAAAATCAAAAAGCTTAATCATATTAAGAAGATGACTGCTCCATCACACTTACTCAAATTAAACATAGGGAAAGAAGAAGAAGACTTTCTAGAGAAATAAAAATAAAAAGGGAAAAAGACCGAAAACTTTTTGACGACGTCATCCACATGAGTCCTTAATAATATTTATAAAATGACTACTCTATCACACAAAGGGAAAACAGAAGAAGACTTTTTTGATGATGTCATTCACCTGCGTAATATTTATCCTAAGACCAAATAATAGTTTTTGAACCAAATCAAAAACATATTTTATAAAAAGGACATCAGAGCAATCAGACCAAATATATACACTTATTATAATACTAGGATTATTTGATAGTTTTTAGAAAAATAAAATTATATCTTCTTCTTCCTTTCTTCTTAGTAACTACTAAGAAATCTCAAATGATTTCTCTCCGCTTTCTACGATTTCACCCTTTTTATCTCCACCTGCATATCCACTTACCTTCTTCGAGACTTCTTCCCTGATCCTATGAAACAACGGAGATCCCTTAAAATGATCCTCCGGTTCTGGAATAGGAAGAGGCATGGGTAATTTTTGCATAAAAAACTTCTCGGAGTTCTCAAAAACAACATCACATCTAGGGCATCTGAAAGGATTCTCCTTTTTTTTTTCAGTATACAGGTTATTAGATGAAGAAAATGGATATCAATTTCCGTTCTCTTTATAATCAAAATGCATGAGATCAAAAATGATGAATCATGCCTTTTTTATTATGGGTTATAAACATGTAATATGTGATGTTCTTTGACTTCAAAAAGAAAAAGATAGAAAAGAAATGTACACATATGAGGAAGTTATAGCATGCGCGCTGGACTATTTTGAAATTAAGGACCCGGGTTGCGTAAATTAGCTCAAGAGGAGTCCATTTTGATGGGAAACGTCCCAAAGATCAAGACATGTTGATCAAAGATCCACATGGTCCCCAGAATTTATACAAATTCTATCTTTTAGGTCTTAAAATTATCCGTTTTTCCGTTACAAGAATGTTTTTGTTTTCTTAATAACTTCTTCGTTAGAAATACGCTTCGGTCGCCATTTGTGGGTTAATTATTTTAGAGAGTACTTTAAATATTTTAGAAAGAAAATTTGATAGAAATAAAAACAAAAAGCTTAATCATATTAAGAAGATGACTGCTCCATCACACTTACTCAAATTAAACATAGGGAAAGAAGAAGATGACTTTCAGAGAAATAAAAGTAGAAAGGGAAAAAGACCGAAAACTTTTTGATGACGTCATCCACATGGATCCTTAATAATATTTATAAAATGACTACTCTATCACACAAAGGGAAAAAAGAAGAAGACTTTTTTGATGATGTCATCCACCTGCGTAATATTTATCCTAAGATCAAATAATAGTTTTTGAACCAAATTAAAAACATATTTTATAAAAAGGACATCAGAGCAATCAGACCAAACATAAACACTTATTATGATACTAGGATTATTTGATAGTTTTTAGAAAATAAAAATTATATCATCTTCTTCCTTTCTTCTTAGTAACTACTAAGAAATCTCAAATGATTTTTCTCCGCTTTCTACGATTTCACCCTTTTTCTCTCCACCTGCATATCCACTTACCTTCTTCGAGACTTCTTCCCTGATCCTATGAAACAACGGAGATCCCTTAAAATGATCCTCCGGTTATGGAATAGGAAGAGGCATGGCTCATTTTTGCATAAACAACTTCTCGGAGTTCTCAAAAACAACATCACATCTAGGGCATCTGAAAGGATTCTCCTTTTTTTTTTCCTTCAGTATACAAGTTATTAGATGAAGAAATTGGATATCAATTTCCTTTCTCTTTATAATCAAAATGCATGAGATCAAAAATGATGAATCATGCCTTTTTTATTATGGGTTATAAGCATGTAATATGTGATGTTCTTTGACTTCAAAAAGAAAAAGATAGAAAAGAAATGGACACAGATGAGGAAGTTATAGCACGCGCTGGACTATTTGGAAATTAAGGACCCGGGTTGCGTAAATTAGCTCAAGAGGAGTCCATTTTTATGGGAAACGACCCAAAGATCAAGACATGTTGATCAAAGATCCACATGGTCCCCAAAATTTAGCCAAATTCTATCGTTTAGGTCTTAAAATTATCCGTTTTTCCGTTACAGGAAAGTTTTTGTTTTCTTAATAACTTCTTCGTTAGAAATACGCTTCGGTCGCTATTTGTGGGTTAATTATTTTAGAGAGTACTTTAATTATTTTAAAAAGAAAATTTGATAAAAATAAAAACAAAAAGCTTAATCATATTAAGAAGATGACTGCTCCATCACACTTACTCAAATTAAACATAGGGAAAGAAGAAGAAGACTTTCTAGAGAAATAAAAATAAAAAGGGAAAAAGACCGAAAACTTTTAGATGACGTCATCCACATGGGTCCTTAATAATATTTATAAAATGACTACTCTATCACACAAAGGGAAAAAAGTAGAAGACTTTTTTGATGATGTCATCCACCTGCGTAATATTTATCCTAAGACCAAATAATAGTTTTTGAACCAAATTAAAAACATATTTTATAAAAAGGACATCAGAGCAATCAGACCAAACATATACACTTATTATGATACTAGGATTATTTGATAGTTTTTAGAAAAATAAAATTAGATCTTCTTCTTCTTTTCTTCTTAGTAACTACTAAGAAATCTCAAATGATTTCTCTCCGCTTTCTACGATTTCAGCCTATTTCTCTCCACTTGCATATCCACTTACCTTCTTCGAGACTTCTTCCGTGATCCTATGAAACAATGGAGATCCCTTAAAATGATCCTCCGGTTCTGGAATCTGAAGGGGCATGGGTCATTTTTGCATAAACAGCTTCTCGGAGTTCTCAAAAACAACATCACATCTAGGGCATCTGAAAGGATTCTCCTTATTTTTCCCTTCAGTATACAAGTTATTAGATGAAGAAATTGGATATAATTTCCTTTCTCTTTATAATCAAAATGCATGAGATCAAAAATGATGAATCATGCCTTTTTTATTATGGGTTATAAGCATGTAATATGTGATGTTCTTTGACTTCAAAAAGAAAATGATAGAAAAGAAATGGACACAGATGAGGAAGTTATAGCACGCGCGCTGGACTATTTTGAAATTAAGGACTCGGGTTGCGTAAATTAGCTCAAGAGGAGTCCATTTTGATGGAAAACGGCCCAAAGATCAAGACATGTTGATCAAATATCCACATGGTCCCCAGAATTTGGACAAATTCTATCTTTTAGGTCTTAAAATTATCCGTTTTTCCGTTACAAGAATGTTTTTTTTCTCTTAATAACTTCTTCGTTAGAAATACGCTTCGGTCGCCATTTGTGGGTTAATTGTTTTAGAGAGTACTTTAAATATTTTAGAAAGAAAATTTGATAGAAATAAAAACAAAAAGCTTAATCATATTAAGAAGATGACTGCTCCATCACACTTACTCAAATTAAACATAGGGAAAGAAGAAGAAGACTTTCTAGAGAAATAAAAGTAGAAAGGGAAAAAGACCGAAAACTTTTTGATGACGTCATCCACATGGGTCCTTAATAATATTTATAAAATGACTACTCTATCACACAAAGGGAAAAAAGAAGAAGACTTTTTTGATGATGTCATCCACCTGCGTAATATTTATCCTAAGACCAAATAATAGTTTTTGAACCAAATTAAAAACATATTTTATAAAAAGGACATCAGAGCAATCAGACCAAACATATACACTTATTATGATACTAGGATTATTTGATAGTTTTTAGAAAATAAAAATTATATCATCTTCTTCCTTTCTTCTTAGTAACTACTAAGAAATCTCAAATGATTTCTCTCCGCTTTCTACGATTTCACCCTTTTTCTCTCCACCTGCATAACCACTTACCTTCTTCGAGACTTCTTCCCTGATCCTATGAAACAACGGAGATCCCTTAAAATGATCCTCCGGTTATGGAATAGGAAGAGGCATGGCTCATTTTTTCATAAACAGCTTCTCGGGGTTCTCAAAAACAACATCACATCTAGGGCATCTGAAAGGATTCTCCTTTTTTTTTTTCCTTCAGTATACAAGTTATTAGATGAAGAAATTGGATATCAATTTCCTTTCTCTTTATAATCAAAATGCATGAGATCAAAAATGATGAATCATGCCTTTTTTTATTATGGGTTATAAGCATGTAATATGTGATGTTCTTTGACTTCAAAAAGAAAAAGATAGAAAAGAAATGGACACAGATGAGGAAGTTATAACACGCGCTGGACTATTTGGAAATTAAGGACCCGGGTTGCGTAAATTAGCTCAAGAGGAGTCCATTTTGATGGGAAACGGCCCAAAGATCAAGACATGTTGATCAAAGATCCACATGGTCCCCAGAATTTAGCCAAATTCTATCGTTTAGGTCTTAAAATTATCCGTTTTTCCGTTACAGGAAAGTTTTTGTTTTCTTAATAACTTCTTCGTTAGAAATACGCTTCGGTCGCCATTTGTGGGTTAATTATTTTAGAGAGTACTTTAATTATTTTAAAAAGAAAATTTGATAAAAATAAAAACAAAAAGCTTAATCATATTAAGAAGATGACTGCTCCATCACACTTACTCAAATTAAACATAGGGAAAGAAGAAGAAGACTTTCTAGAGAAATAAAAATAAAAAGAGAAAAAGACCGAAAACTTTTTGATGACGTCATCCACATGGGTCCTTAATAATATTTATAAAATGACTACTCTATCACACAAAGGGAAAAAAGTATAAGACTTTTTTGATGATGTCATCCACCTGCATAATATTTATCCTAAGACCAAATAATAGTTTTTGAACCAAATTAAAAACATATTTTATAAAAAGGACATCAGAGAAATCAGACCAAACATATACACTTATTATGATACTAGGATTATTTGATAGTTTTTAGAAAAATAAAATTAGATCTTCTTCTTCCTTTCTTCTTAGTAACTACTAAGAAATCTCAAATGATTTCTCTCCGCTTTCTACGATTTCAGCCTAATTCTCTCCACTTGCATATCCACTTACCTTCTTCGAGACTTCTTCCGTGATCCTATGAAACAATGGAGATCCCTTCAAATGATCCTCCGGTTCTGGAATCTGAAGGGGCATGGGTCATTTTTGCATAAACAGCTTCTCGGAGTTCTCAAAAACAACATCACATCTAGGGCATCTGAAAGGATTCTCCTTTATTTTTTCTTCAGTATACAGGTTATTAGATGAAGAAAATGGATATCAATTTCCTTTCTCTTTATAATCAAAATGCATGAGATCAAAAATGATGAATCATGCCTTTTTTATTATGGGTTATAAGCATGTAATATGTGATGTTCTTTGACTTCAAAAAGAAAAAGATAGAAAAGAAATGGACACAGATGAGGAAGTTATAGCACGCGCGCTGGACTATTTTGAAATTAAGGACTCGGGTTGCGTAAATTAGCTCAAGTGGAGTCCATTTTGATGGGAAACGTCCCAAAGATCAAGACATGTTGATCAAATATCCACATGGTCCCCAGAATTTAGACAAATTCTATCTTTTAGGTCTTAAAATTATCCGTTTTTCCGTTGCAGGAAAGTTTTTGTTTTCTTAATAACTTCTTCGTTAGAAATACGCTTCGGTCGCCATTTGTGGGTTAATTGTTTTAGAGAGTACTTTAAATATTTTAGAAAGAAAATTTGATAGAAATAAAAACAAAAAGCTTAATCATATTAAGAAGATGACTGCTCCATCACACTTACTCAAATTAAACATAGGGAAATAAGAAGAAGACTTTCTAGAGAAATAAAAATAAAAAGGGAAAAAGACCGAAAACTTTTTGATGACGTCATTCACATGGGTCCTTAATAATATTTATAAAATGAATACTCTATCACACAAATGGAAAAAAGTAGAAGACTTTTTTGATGATGTCATCCACCTGCGTAATATTTATCCTAAGACCAAATAATAGTTTTTGAACCAAATTAAAAACATATTTTATAAAAAGGACATCAGAGCAGTCATACCAAACATATACACTTATAATGATACTAGGATTATTTGATAGTTTTTAGAAAAATAAAATTATATCATCTTCTTCCTTTCTTCTTAGTAACTACTAAGAAATCTCAAATGATTTCTCTCCGCTTTCTACGATTTCACCCTTTTTCTCTCCACCTGCATATCCACTTACGTTCTTTGAGACTTCTTCCCTGATCCTATGAAACAACGGAAATCCCTTAAAATCCTCCGGTTCTGGAATAGGAAGAGGCATGGCTCATTTTTGCATAAACAACTTGTCGTAGTTCTCAAAAACAACATCACATCTAGGGCATCTGAAAGGATTCTCCTTTTTTTTCCCTTCAGTATACAAGTTATTAGATGAAGAAATTGGATATCAATTTCCTTTCTCTTTATAATCAAAATGCATGAGATCAAAAATGATGAATCATGCCTTTTTTATTATGGGTTATAAGCATGTAATATGTGATGTTCTTTGACTTCAAAAAGAAAAAGATAGAAAAGAAATGGACACAGATGAGGAAGTTATAGCACGCGCGCTGGACTATTTGGAAATTAAGGACTCGGGTTGCGTAAATTAGCTCAAGAGGAGTCCATTTTGATGGGAAACGGCCCAAAGATCAAGACATGTTGATCAAAGATCCACATGGCCCCCAGAATTTAGCCAAATTCTATCGTTTAGGTCTTAAAATTATCCGTTTTTCCGTTACAGGAATGTTTTTGTTTTCTTAATAACTTCTTCGTTAGAAATACGCTTCGGTCGCTATTTGTGGGTTAATTATTTTAGAGAGTACTTTAATTATTTTAAAAAGAAAATTTGATAAAAATAAAAACAAAAACAAAAAGTTTAATCATATTAAGAAGATGACTGCTCCATCACACTTACTCAAATTAAACATAAGAAAAAGAAGACTTTCTAGAGAAATAAAAATAAAAAGGGAAAAAGACCGAAAACTTTTTGATGACGTCATCCACATGGGTCCTTAATAATATTTATAAAATGACTACTCTATCACACAAAGGGAAAAAAGTAGAAGACTTTTTTGATGATGTCATCCACCTGCGTAATATTTATCCTAAGACCAAATAATAGTTTTTGAACCAAATTAAAAACATATTTTATAAAAAGGACATCAGAGCAATCAGACCAAACATATACACTTATTAAGATACTAGGATTATTTGATAGTTTTTAGAAAAATAAAATTAGATCTTCTTCTTCCTTTCTTCTTAGTAACTACTAAGAAATCTCAAATGATTTCTCTCCGCTTTCTACGATTTCAGCCTATTTCTCTCCACTTGCATATCCACTTACCTTCTTCGAGACTTCTTCCGTGATCCTATGAAACAATGGAGATCCCTTAAAATGATTCTCCGGTTTTGGAATCTGAAGAGGCATGTGTCATTTTTGCATAAACAACTTCTCGGAGTTCTCAAAAACAACATCACATCTAGGGCATCTGAAAGGATTCTACTTTTTTTTCCCATTCAGTATACAGGTTATTAGATGAAGAAAATGGATATCAATTTCCTTTCTCTTTATAATCAAAATGCATGAGATCAAAAATGATGAATCATGCTTTTTTTATGGGTTATAAGCATGTAATATGTTATGTTCTTTGACTTCAAAAAGAAAAAGATAGAAAAGAAATGGACACAAATGAGGAAGTTATAGCACGCGCGCTGGACTATTTGGAAATTAAGGAC
>NC_039361.1:72802417-72806291 GCF_003573695.1 Papaver somniferum | reverse complement strand
GATGACGTCATCCACATGGGTCCTTAATAATATTTATAAAATGACTACTCTATCACACAAAGGGAAAAAAGTAGAAGACTTTTTTGATGATGTCATCCACCTGCGTAATATTTATCCTAAGACCAAATAATAGTTTTTGAACCAAATTAAAAACATATTTTATAAAAAGGACATCAGAGCAATCAGACCAAACATATACACTTATTAAGATACTAGGATTATTTGATAGTTTTTAGAAAAATAAAATTAGATCTTCTTCTTCCTTTCTTCTTAGTAACTACTAAGAAATCTCAAATGATTTCTCTCCGCTTTCTACGATTTCAGCCTATTTCTCTCCACTTGCATATCCACTTACCTTCTTCGAGACTTCTTCCGTGATCCTATGAAACAATGGAGATCCCTTAAAATGATTCTCCGGTTTTGGAATCTGAAGAGGCATGTGTCATTTTTGCATAAACAACTTCTCGGAGTTCTCAAAAACAACATCACATCTAGGGCATCTGAAAGGATTCTACTTTTTTTTCCCATTCAGTATACAGGTTATTAGATGAAGAAAATGGATATCAATTTCCTTTCTCTTTATAATCAAAATGCATGAGATCAAAAATGATGAATCATGCTTTTTTTATGGGTTATAAGCATGTAATATGTTATGTTCTTTGACTTCAAAAAGAAAAAGATAGAAAAGAAATGGACACAAATGAGGAAGTTATAGCACGCGCGCTGGACTATTTGGAAATTAAGGACTCGGGTTGCGTAAATTAGCTCAAGAGGAGTCCATTTTGATGGGAAACGGCCCAAAGATCAAGACATGTTGATCAAAGATCCACATGGCCCCCAGAATTTAGCCAAATTCTATCGTTTAGGTCTTAAAATTATCCGTTTTTCCGTTACAGGAATGTTTTTGTTTTCTTAATAACTTCTTCGTTAGAAATACGCTTCGGTCGCTATTTGTGGGTTAATTATTTTAGAGAGTACTTTAATTATTTTAAAAAGAAAATTTGATAAAAATAAAAACAAAAACAAAAAGCTTAATCATATTAAGAAGATGACTGCTCCATCACACTTACTCAAATTAAACATAAGAAAAAGAAGACTTTCTAGAGAAATAAAAATAAAAAGGGAAAAAGACCGAAAACTTTTTGATGACGTCATCCACATGGGTCCTTAATAATATTTATAAAATGACTACTCTATCACACAAAGGGAAAAAAGTAGAAGACTTTTTTGATGATGTCATCCACCTGCGTAATATTTATCCTAAGACCAAATAATAGTTTTTGAACCAAATTAAAAACATATTTTATAAAAAGGACATCAGAGCAATCAGACCAAACATATACACTTATTAAGATACTAGGATTATTTGATAGTTTTTAGAAAAATAAAATTAGATCTTCTTCTTCCTTTCTTCTTAGTAACTACTAAGAAATCTCAAATGATTTCTCTCCGCTTTCTACGATTTCAGCCTATTTCTCTCCACTTGCATATCCACTTACCTTCTTCGAGACTTCTTCCGTGATCCTATGAAACAATGGAGATCCCTTAAAATGATTCTCCGGTTTTGGAATCTGAAGAGGCATGTGTGATTTTTGCATAAACAACTTCTCGGAGTTCTCAAAAACAACATCACATCTAGGGCATCTGAAAGGATTCTACTTTTTTTTCCCATTCAGTATACAGGTTATTAGATGAAGAAAATGGATATCAATTTCCTTTCTCTTAATAATCAAAATGCATGAGATCAAAAATGATGAATCATGCTTTTTTTATGGGTTATAAGCATGTAATATGTTATGTTCTTTGACTTCAAAAAGAAAAAGATAGAAAAGAAATGGACACAAATGAGGAAGTTATAGCACGCGCGCTGGACTATTTGGAAATTAAGGACCCGGGTTGCGTAAATTAGCTCAAGAGGAGTCAATTTTGATGGGAAACGGCCCAAAGGTCAAGACATGTTGATCAAATATCCACATGGTCCCCAGAATTTAGCCAAATTCTATCGTTTAGGTTTTAAAATTATCCATTTTTCCGTTGCAGGAAAGTTTTTGTTTTCTTAATAACTTCTTCGTTAGAAATACATTTCGGTCGCCATTTGTGGGTTAATTATTTTAGAGAGTACTTTAATTATTTTAGAAAGAAAATTTGATAAAAATTAAAACAAAAAGCTTAATCATATTAAGAAGATGACTGCTCCATCACACTTACTCAAATTAAACATAGGGAAAGAAGAAGAAGAAGACTTTCTAGAGAAATAAAAATAAAAAGGGAAAAAGACCGAAAACTTTTTGATGACGTCATCCACATGGGTCCTTAATAATATTTATAAAATGACTACTCTATCACACAAAGGGAAAAAAGTAGAAGACTTTTTTGATGATGTCATCCACCTGCGTAATATTTATCCTAAGACCAAATAATAGTTTTTGAACCAAATTAAAAACATATTTTATAAAAAGGACATCAGAGCAATCAGACCAAACATATACACTTATTAAGATACTAGGATTATTTGATAGTTTTTAGAAAAATAAAATTAGATCTTCTTCTTCCTTTCTTCTTAGTAACTACTAAGAAATCTCAAATGATTTCTCTCCGCTTTCTACGATTTCAGCCTATTTCTCTCCACTTGCATATCCACTTACCTTCTTCGAGACTTCTTCCGTGATCCTATGAAACAATGGAGATCCCTTAAAATGATTCTCCGGTTTTGGAATCTGAAGAGGCATGTGTGATTTTTGCATAAACAACTTCTCGGAGTTCTCAAAAACAACATCACATCTAGGGCATCTGAAAGGATTCTACTTTTTTTTCCCATTCAGTATACAGGTTATTAGATGAAGAAAATGGATATCAATTTCCTTTCTCTTTATAATCAAAATGCATGAGATCAAAAATGATGAATCATGCTTTTTTTATGGGTTATAAGCATGTAATATGTTATGTTCTTTGACTTCAAAAAGAAAAAGATAGAAAAGAAATGGACACAAATGAGGAAGTTATAGCACGCGCGCTGGACTATTTGGAAATTAAGGACTCGGGTTGCGTAAATTAGCTCAAGAGGAGTCCATTTTGATGGGAAACGGCCCAAAGATCAAGACATGTTGATCAAAGATCCACATGGCCCCCAGAATTTAGCCAAATTCTATCGTTTAGGTCTTAAAATTATCCGTTTTTCCGTTACAGGAATGTTTTTGTTTTCTTAATAACTTCTTCGTTAGAAATACGCTTCGGTCGCTATTTGTGGGTTAATTATTTTAGAGAGTACTTTAATTATTTTAAAAAGAAAATTTGATAAAAATAAAAACAAAAACAAAAAGCTTAATCATATTAAGAAGATGACTGCTCCATCACACTTACTCAAATTAAACATAAGAAAAAGAAGACTTTCTAGAGAAATAAAAATAAAAAGGGAAAAAGACCGAAAACTTTTTGATGACGTCATCCACATGGGTCCTTAATAATATTTATAAAATGACTACTCTATCACACAAAGGGAAAAAAGTAGAAGACTTTTTTGATGATGTCATCCACCTGCGTAATATTTATCCTAAGACCAAATAATAGTTTTTGAACCAAATTAAAAACATATTTTATAAAAAGGACATCAGAGCAATCAGACCAAACATATACACTTATTAAGATACTAGGATTATTTGATAGTTTTTAGAAAAATAAAATTAGATCTTCTTCTTCCTTTCTTCTTAGTAACTACTAAGAAATCTCAAATGATTTCTCTCCGCTTTCTACGATTTCAGCCTATTTCTCTCCACTTGCATATCCACTTACCTTCTTCGAGACTTCTTCCGTGATCCTATGAAACAATGGAGATCCCTTAAAATGATTCTCCGGTTTTGGAATCTGAAGAGGCATG
>NC_039361.1:72792174-72802407 GCF_003573695.1 Papaver somniferum | reverse complement strand
TTTTTCCGTTGCAGGAAAGTTTTTGTTTTCTTAATAACTTCTTCGTTAGAAATACATTTCGGTCGCCATTTGTGGGTTAATTATTTTAGAGAGTACTTTAATTATTTTAGAAAGAAAATTTGATAAAAATTAAAACAAAAAGCTTAATCATATTAAGAAGATGACTGCTCCATCACACTTACTCAAATTAAACATAGGGAAAGAAGAAGAAGAAGACTTTCTAGAGAAATAAAAATAAAAAGGGAAAAAGACCGAAAACTTTTTGATGACGTCATCCACATGGGTCCTTAATAATATTTATAAAATGACTACTCTATCACACAAAGGGAAAAAAGTAGAAGACTTTTTTGATGATGTCATCCACATGCGTAATATTTATCCTAAGACCAAATAATAGTTTTTGAACCAAATTAAAAACATATTTTATAAAAAGGACATCAGAGCAATGAGACCAAACATATACACTTATTAAGATACTAGGATTATTTGATAGTTTTTAGAAAAATAAAATTAGATCTTCTTCTTCCTTTCTTCTTAGTAACTACTAAGAAATCTCAAATGATTTCTCTCCGCTTTCTACGATTTCAGCCTATTTCTCTCCACTTGCATATCCACTTACCTTCTTCGAGACTTCTTCCGTGATCCTATGAAACAATGGAGATCCCTTAAAATGATTCTCCGGTTTTGGAATCTGAAGAGGCATGGGTCATTTTTGCATAAACAGCTTCTCGGAGTTCTCAAAAACAACATCACATCTAGGGCATCTGAAAGGATTCTCCTTTTTTTTTCCCTTCAGTATACAGGTTATTAGATGAAGAAAATGGATATCAATTTCCTTTCTCTTTATAATCAAAATGCATGAGATCAAAAATGATGAATCATGCTTTTTTTTATGGGTTATAAGCATGTAATATGTTATGTTCTTTGACTTCAAAAAGAAATAGATAGAAAAGAAATGGACACAAATGAGGAAGTTATAGCACGCGCGCTGGACTATTTGGAAATTAAGGACCCGGGTTGCATAAATTAGCTCAAGAGGAGTCAATTTTGATGGGAAACGGCCCAAAGATCAAGACATGTTGATCAAATATCCACATGGTCCCCAGAATTTAGCCAAATTCTATCGTTTAGGTTTTAAAATTATCCGTTTTTCCGTTGCAGGAAAGTTTTTGTTTTCTTAATAACTTCTTCGTTAGAAATACATTTCGGTCGCCATTTGTGGGTTAATTATTTTAGAGAGTACTTTAATTATTTTAGAAAGAAAATTTGATAAAAATAAAAACAAAAAGCTTAATCATATTAAGAAGATGACTGCTCCATCACACTTACTTAAATTAAACATAGGGAAAGAAGAAGAAGGCTTTCTAGAGAAATAAAAATAAAAAGGTAAAAAGACCGAAAACTTTTTGATGACGTCATCCACATGGGTCCTTAATAATATTTATAAAATGACTACACTATCACACAAAGGGAAAAAAGTAGAAGACTTTTTTGATGATGTCATCCACCTGCGTAATATTTATCCTAAGACCAAATAATAGTTTTTGAACCAAATTAAAAACATATTTTATAAAAAGGACATCAGAGCAATCAGACCAAACATATACACTTATTATGATACTAGGATTATTTGATAGTTTTTAGAAAAATAAAATTAGATCTTCTTCTTCCTTTCTTCTTAGTAACTACTAAGAAATCTCAAATGATTTCTCTCCGCTTTCTACGATTTCAGCCTATTTCTCTCCACTTGCATATCCACTTACCTTCTTCGAGACTTCTTCCGTGATCCTATGAAACAATGGAGATCCCTTAAAATGATTCTCCGGTTTTGGAATCTGAAGAGGCATGGGTCATTTTTGCATAAACAGCTTCTCGTAGTTCTCAAAAACAACATCACATCTAGGGCATCTGAAAGGATTCTCCTTTTTTTTTTCCCTTCAGTATACAGGTTATTAGATGAAGAAAATGGATATCAATTTCCTTTCTCTTTATAATCAAAATGCATGAGATCAAAAATGATGAATCATGCTTTTTTTTATGGGTTATAAGCATGTAATATGTTATGTTCTTTGACTTCAAAAAGAAAAAGATAGAAAAGAAATGGACACAAATGAGGAAGTTATAGCACGCGCGCTGGACTATTTGGAAATTAAGGACCCGGGTTGCGTAAATTAGCTCAAGAGGAGTCCATTTTGATGGGAAACGGCCCAAAGATCAAGACATGTTGATCAAATATCCACATGGTCACCGGAATTTAGCCAAATTCTATCGTTTAGGTTTTAAAATTATCCGTTTTTCCGTTGCAGGAAAGTTTTTGTTTTCTTAATAACTTCTTCGTTAGAAATACATTTCGGTCGCCATTTGTGGGTTAATTATTTTAGAGAGTACTTTAATTATTTTAGAAAGAAAATTTGATAAAAATAAAAACAAAAAGTTTAATCATATTAAGAAGATGACTACTCCATCACACTTACTCAAATTAAACATAGGGAAAGAAGAAGAAGACTTTCTAGAGAAATAAAAATAAAAAGGGAAAAAGACCGAAAACTTTTTGATGACGTCATCCACATGGGTCCTTAATAATATTTATAAAATGAATACTCTATCACACAAAGGGAAAAAAGTAGAAGACTTTTTTGATGATGTCATCCACCTGCGTAATATTTATCCTAAGACCAAATAATAGTTTTTGAACCAAATTAAAAACATATTTTATAAAAAGGACATCAGAGCAATCAGACCAAACATATACACTTATTATGATACTAGGATTATTTTATAGTTTTTAGAAAAATAAAATTATATCATCTTCTTCCTTTCTTCTTAGTAACTACTAAGAAATCTCAAATGATTTCTCTCCGCTTTCTACGATTTCACCCTTTTTCTCTCCACCTGCATATCCACTTACCTTCTTCGTGAGTTCTTCCCTGATCCTATGAAACAACGGAAATCCCTTAAAATGATCCTCCAGTTCTGGAATAGGAAGAGGCATGGCTCATTTTTGCATAAACAGCTTCTCGAACTTCTCAAAAACAACATCACATCTAGGGCATATGAAAGGATTCTCCTTTTTTTTTCCTTCAGTATACAAGTTATTAGATGAAGAAATTGGATATCAATTTCCTTTCTCTTTATAATCAAAATGCATGAGATCAAAAATGATGAATCATGCCTTTTTTATTATGGGTTATAAGCATGTAATATGTGATGTTCTTTGACTTCAAAAAGAAAAAGATAGAAAAGAAATGGACACAGATGAGGAAGTTATAGCACGCGCGTGGACTATTTTGAAATTAAGGACCCGGGTTGCGTAAATTAGCTCAAGAGGAGTCAATTTTGATGGGAAACGGCCCAAAGATCAAGACATGTTGATCAAATATCCACATGGTCCCCAGAATTTAGCCAAATTCTATCGTTTAGGTTTTAAAATTATCCGTTTTTCCGTTGCAGGAAAGTTTTTGTTTTCTTAATAACTTCTTCGTTAGAAATACATTTCGGTCGCCATTTGTGGGTTAATTATTTTAGAGAGTACTTTAATTATTTTAGAAAGAAAATTTGATAAAAATAAAAACAAAAAGCTTAATCATATTAAGAAGATGACTGCTCCATCACACTTACTCAAATTAAACATAGGGAAAGAAGAAGAAGGCTTTCTAGAGAAATAAAAATAAAAAGGGAAAAAGACCGAAAACTTTTTGATGACGTCATCCACATGGGTCCTTAATAATATTTATAAAATGACTACTCTATCACACAAAGGGAAAAAAATAGAAGACTTTTTTGATGATGTCATCCACCTGCGTAATATTTATCCTAAGACCAAATAATAGTTTTTGAACCAAATTAAAAACATATTTTATAAAAAGGACATCAGAGCAATCAGACCAAACATATACACTTATTATGATACTAGGATTATTTGATAGTTTTTAGAAAAATAAAATTAGATCTTCTTCTTCCTTTCTTCTTAGTAACTACTAAGAAATCTCAAATGATTTCTCTCCGCTTTCTACGATTTCAGCCTATTTCTCTCCACTTGCATATCCACTTACCTTCTTCGAGACTTCTTCCGTGATCCTATGAAACAATGGAGATCCCTTAAAATGATTCTCCGGTTTTGGAATCTGAAGAGGCATGGGTCATTTTTGCATAAACAGCTTCTCGTAGTTCTCAAAAACAACATCACATCTAGGGCATCTGAAAGGATTCTCCTTTTTTTTTTCCCTTCAGTATACAGGTTATTAGATGAAGAAAATGGATATCAATTTCCTTTCTCTTTATAATCAAAATGCATGAGATCAAAAATGATGAATCATGCTTTTTTTTATGGGTTATAAGCATGTAATATGTTATGTTCTTTGACTTCAAAAAGAAAAAGATAGAAAAGAAATGGACACAAATGAGGAAGTTATAGCACGCGCGCTGGACTATTTGGAAATTAAGGACCCGGGTTGCGTAAATTAGCTCAAGAGGAGTCCATTTTGATGGGAAACGGCCCAAAGATCAAGACATGTTGATCAAAGTTCCACATGGTTCCCAGAATTTATCAAAATTCTATCGTTTAAGTCTTAAAATTATCCATTTTTTCCGATACAGAAAAGTTTTTTTTTTCTTAATAACTTCTTCGTTAGAAATCCGTTTGGGTCGCATTTGTGGGTTAATTATTTTAGAGAGTACTTTATTTATTTTAGAAAGAAAATTTGATAAAAAGAAAAACAAAAAGCTTTATCATATTAATAAGATGAATTCTCCATCACACTCACTCAAATTAAACATAGGGAAAGAAGAAGAAGACTTTCTAGAGAAATAAAAATAAAAAGGGAAAAAAACCGAAAACTTTTTGATGACGTCATCCACATTGGTCCTTAATAATATTTATAAAATGACTACTCTATCAAACATAGGGAAAAAAGAAGAAGACTTTTTTGATGACGTCATCCACCTGCATAATACTCCCTCCGTTCCAATTTAGATGATGTTGTAGAGTTTTTCACGCAGATTAAGAAACATCAAAGAGAATAATTTTTTCCATATCTACCCATATTAATACCCTTTTAAAAATTTAAACCTCATATTTTTTAGTTTCTGGATTCAAGTATAAATTATGAATCCCCATATAATTGCACTTGGGATCACCAAATATCCCAAGATTATAGAGAATTGATTTAAATTTTAAATTAAATTGATAATCTCTCACTGATTACAAATGGAATGAATGTTATGTTGTGATTCCAAAGAAGGGGTAAATATGTGAGAATGTGGAGAAAATAGCTAAACCTTCATCTATTTTGGAACACAAAAAAACCCCTAAAACATCATCTGAACGGAGGGAGTATTTATCCTAGGACCAAATAATATTTTTTGGACCAAATTAAAAACATATTTTATAAAAAGGACACTAGAGCAATCAGACCAAACGTATACACTTATTATGATACTAGGACTATTTGATAGTTTTTAGAAAAATAAAATTATATCTTCTTCTTCCTTTCTTCTTAGTAACTACTAAGAAATCTCAGATGATTTCTCTCATCTTTCTACGATTTTAGCCTTTTTCTCTCCACCTGCATCTTTACTTACCTTCTTCAAGACTTCTTCTCTGATCCTATGAAACAATGGAGATCCCTTAAAATGATCCTCCAGTTCTGGAATAGGAAGAGGCATGGGGAATTTTTGCATAAACAGCTTCTTGGAGTTCTCAAAAATAACATCACATCTAGGGCATCTGAAAGGATTCTCCTTCTTTTTTTTCTTCAGTATACAGGTTATTAGATGAAGAAAATGGATATCAATTTGCTTTCTCTTTATAATCAAAATGCATGAGATTAAAATGATGAATCATGCCTTTTTTATTAAGGGTTATAAACACATTAATATTTGATGTTCTTTGACTTCAAAAAGAAAAAGATTAAAAAGAAATGGACACAGATGAGGAAGTTATAGCACGCGCGCTGGACTATTTGGAAATTAAGGACCCAGGTTGCGTAAATTAGCTCAAGAGGAGTCCATTTTTATGGAAAACGACTCAAATATCAAGACATGTTGATCAAAGATCCACATTGTCCCAGAAATTTAGCCAAAATCTATCGTTTAAAGCTTAAAATTATCCGTTTTTCCATTACAGGAAAGATTTTGTTTTCTTAATAACTTCTTTGTTAGAAATCCGTTTGGGTCGCCATTTATGGGTTAATTATTTTAGAGAGTACTTTAATTATTTTAGAAAAAAAATTTAATAAAAAGAAAAACAAAAAGCTATATCATATTAATAAGATGACTGCTCCATCACACTCACTCAAATTAGGGAAAGAAGAAGAAGACTTTCTAGAGAAATAAAAATAAAAAAGGAAAAAGACCGAAAACTTTTTGATGACGTCATTTACATGGGTCCTTAATAATATTTATAAAATAACTACTCTATCACACATAGGGAAAAAAGAAGAAGACTTTTTTGATGACGTCATCCACCTGCGTAATATTTATCCTAGGACCAAATAATATTTTTTGGACCAAATTAAAAACATACTTTATGAAAAAGACATTAGAGCAATCCGACCAAACATATACACTTATTATGATATTAGGACTATTTGATAGTTTTTAGAAAAATAAAATTATATCTTCTTCTTCCTTTCTTCTTAGTAACTACTAAGAAATCTCAAATGATTTCTCTCCGCTTTCTACGATTTCAACCTTTTTCTCTCCATCTGCATATCCACTTACCTTCTTCAAGACTTCTTCCATGATCCTATGATACAACGGAGATCCCTTAAAATGATCCTCCGGTTCTGGAATAGGAAGTGGCATGGGGAATTTTCGCATAAACAGCTTCTCGGAGTTCTCAAAAACAACATCACATCTAGCGCATTTGAAAGGATTCTCCATTTTTTTTCTTCAGTATATAGGTTATTAGATGAAGAAAATGGATATCAATTTTAAAACGATGAATCATTCATTTTTTTATTATGGGTTATAAGCACGTTAAATGTGATGTTCTTTGACTTCAAAAAAAAAAGATAGAAAATAAATGGACACATATGAGGAAGTTATAGCACGCGCGCGGGACTATTAGGAAATTAAGGACCAGGTTGTGTAAATTAGCTCAAGATGAATCCATTTTGATGGGAAACGGCCCAAAGATCAAGACATGTTAATCAAACATCCACATGGTCCCAGAATTTAGCCAAATTCTATCGTTTAAGTCTTAAAATTATCCATTTTTCCGTTACAAGAAAGTTTTTGTTTTTTTAATAACTTCTTCGTTAGAAATCCGTTTGGATCGCCATTTGTGGGTTAATTATTTTAGAGAGTACTTTAATTATTTTAGAAATAAAATTTGATAAAAATAAAAACAAAAATAAAAACAAAAAGCTTAATCATATTAATAAGATGACTGCTCCACCACACTCACTCAAATTAAACATAGGGTGAGAAGAAGAAGACTTTCTAGAGAAAAAAAATAAAAAGGGAAAAAGACCGAAAACTTTTTGATAACGTCATCCGCATGGGTCCTTAATAATATTTATAAAATGACTACTCTATCATACAGAGGGAAAAAAGAAGAAGACTTTTTTGATGACGTCATCCACCTGCGTAATATTTATCGTAGGACCAAATAATATTTTTTGGACCAAATTCAAAACATATTTTATAAAAAACACATTAGAGCAATCAGATCAAACATATACACTTATTATGATACTATGACTATTTGATAGTTTTTAGAAAAACAAAATTATATCTTCTTGTTCCTTTATTCTTAGTAACTACTAAGAAATCTCAGATGATTTCTCTCCGCTTTCTACGGTTTATCATTTTTCTCTCCACCTGCATCTCCACTTACCTTCTTCAAGACTTTTCCCTGATCCTATGAAACGAAGGAGATCCCTTAAAATGATCATCGGGTTCGGGAATAGGAAGAGGCATAGGACATCTGAAATGATTCTCCATTTTTTTCCTTCAGTATACAGGTTATTAGATAAAGAAAATGGATATCAATTTGCTTTCTCTTTATAGTAAAAATGCATGAGATTAAAATGATGAATCATGCCTTTTTTATTATGGATTATATGTACGTTATATGTGATGTTCTTTGACTTCAAAAAGAAAAAGATAGAAAAGAAACAGACACAGATGAGAAAGTTATAGCACGCGCGCTTGACTATTTGGAAATTAAGGACCCAGGTTGCGTAAATTAGCTCAAGAGAAGTCAATTTTGATTGGAAACGGCCCAAAGATCAAGAAACGTGATCAAAGATCCACATGGTCCCAAAAATTTAGCCAAATTCTATCCTTTAAGGCTTAAAATTATCCGTTTTTCCGTTACAGGAAAGTTTTTGTTTTCATAATAACTTCTTCGATAGAAATATGTTTGGGTCTCCATTTGTGGGTTAATTATTTTAGAGAGTACTTTAATTATTTTAGAAAGAAAATTTGATAAAAGAAAAACAATAAGCTTAATCATATTAATAATATGGCTGCTCCATTAGAATCAGTCAAATTAAACATAGGGAAAGAAGAAGAAGACTTTCTAGAGAAAAAAATAAAAAAGGAAAAAGACCGATTTTTTTTTGATGACGTCATCCACATGGGTCCTTAATAATATTTATAAACTGACTACTCTATCACACATAGGGAAAAAAGAAGAAGAATGTTTTTATGACGTCATCAACCTGCGGAATATTTATCCTAGGACCAAATAATATTTTTTGGAACAAATTAAAAACATATTTATAAAAAGGACCTTAGAGCAACCAGACCAAACATATACATTTATTATGATATTAGGACTATTTGATAGTTTTTAGAAAAATAAAATTATATCTTCTTCTTCCTTTCTTCTTAGTAACTACTAAGACATCACAAATGATTTCTCTTCGCTTTCTACGATCTCAGCCTTTTTCTCTACACCTGCATATCCACTTACCTTCTTCGAGACTTCTTCCCTGATCCTATGAAACAACGGAGATCCCTTAAAATGATCCTCCGATTCCGGAATAGGAAGAGGCATGGGGAATTTTCGCATAAACATCTTCTCGGAGTTCTCAAAAAAAACATCACATCTAAGGCATATGAAAGGATTCTCCATTTTTTCTTCTTCAGTATACAGGTTATTAGATGAAGCAAATGGATATCAATTTGCTTTCTCTTTATAATCAAAATGCATGAGATTAATATGATGAATCATGCCTTTTTTTATTATGGGTTATAAGCACGTTATATGTGATGGTTTTTGATTTCAAAAAGAAAAAGATAGAGAAGAAACATACACATATGAGGAAATTATAGCACGCGCGCTGGACTATTTGGAAATTAAGGACCCAGGTTTCGTAAATTAGCTCAAGAGGAGTCCATTTTGATGGGCAACGACCCAAAGATCAAGACATTTTGATCAAAGATCCACATGGTCCCCAGAATTTTGCCAAATTCTATCATTTAAGGCTTAAAATTATCCGTTTTTCCGTTACAGTAAAGTCTTTGTTTTCTTAATAACTTCTTCGTTAGAAATCCGTTTTGGTCGCCATTTGTGGGTTAATTATTTTAGAGAGTACTTTAATTATTTTAGAAAGAAAATTTGATAAAAACAAAAACAAAAAGCTTAATCATATTAATAAGATGACTGCTCCATCACACACACTCGAATTAAACATGGGAAAGAAGAAGAAGATTTTCTAGAGAAAAAAAAATAAAAAGGGAAAAAGACCGAAAACTTTTTGATGACGTCATCGACATGGGTCCTTAATAATATTTATAAAATGACTACTCTATCACGCATAGAGAAAAAATAAGAAGACTTTTTTGATGACGTCATCCACATGCGTAATATTTATCCTAGGACCAAATAATATTTTTTTGACCAAATTAAAAACATATTTATAAAAAGGACACTAGAGCAATCAGACCAAACATATACACTTATTATGATACTAAGACTATTTGATAGTTTTTAGAAAAATAAAATTATATCTTCTTCTTCCTTTCTACTTAGTAACTATTAAGAAATCTCAGATGATTTCTCTCCGCTTTCTACGATTTCAGCCTTTTTCTCTCCACCTGCATCTCCACTTATCTTCTTCAAGACTTCTTCCCTGATCATAGGAAACAACGGAGATCCCTTAAAATGATCCTCCTGTTCTGGAGTAGGAAGAGGCATGGGGAATTTTTGCATAAACAACTTCTCGGAGTTCTCAAAATCAACATCACATCTAGGGCATCTGAAAGGATTCTCCATTTTTT
>NC_039361.1:72790939-72792164 GCF_003573695.1 Papaver somniferum | reverse complement strand
TTAATAACTTCTTCGTTAGAAATCCGTTTGGATCGCCATTTGTGGGTTAATTATTTTAGAGAGTACTTTAATTATTTTAGAAATAAAATTTGATAAAAATAAAAACAAAAATAAAAACAAAAAGCTTAATCATATTAATAAGATGACTGCTCCACCACACTCACTCAAATTAAACATAGGGTGAGAAGAAGAAGACTTTCTAGAGAAAAAAAATAAAAAGGGAAAAAGACCGAAAACTTTTTGATAACGTCATCCGCATGGGTCCTTAATAATATTTATAAAATGACTACTCTATCATACAGAGGGAAAAAAGAAGAAGACTTTTTTGATGACGTCATCCACCTGCGTAATATTTATCGTAGGACCAAATAATATTTTTTGGACCAAATTCAAAACATATTTTATAAAAAACACATTAGAGCAATCAGATCAAACATATACACTTATTATGATACTATGACTATTTGATAGTTTTTAGAAAAACAAAATTATATCTTCTTGTTCCTTTATTCTTAGTAACTACTAAGAAATCTCAGATGATTTCTCTCCGCTTTCTACGGTTTATCATTTTTCTCTCCACCTGCATCTCCACTTACCTTCTTCAAGACTTTTCCCTGATCCTATGAAACGAAGGAGATCCCTTAAAATGATCATCGGGTTCGGGAATAGGAAGAGGCATAGGACATCTGAAATGATTCTCCATTTTTTTCCTTCAGTATACAGGTTATTAGATAAAGAAAATGGATATCAATTTGCTTTCTCTTTATAGTAAAAATGCATGAGATTAAAATGATGAATCATGCCTTTTTTATTATGGATTATATGTACGTTATATGTGATGTTCTTTGACTTCAAAAAGAAAAAGATAGAAAAGAAACAGACACAGATGAGAAAGTTATAGCACGCGCGCTTGACTATTTGGAAATTAAGGACCCAGGTTGCGTAAATTAGCTCAAGAGAAGTCAATTTTGATTGGAAACGGCCCAAAGATCAAGAAACGTGATCAAAGATCCACATGGTCCCAAAAATTTAGCCAAATTCTATCCTTTAAGGCTTAAAATTATCCGTTTTTCCGTTACAGGAAAGTTTTTGTTTTCATAATAACTTCTTCGATAGAAATATGTTTGGGTCTCCATTTGTGGGTTAATTATTTTAGAGAGTACTTTAATTATTTTAGAAAGAAAATTTGATAAAAGAAAAACAATAAGCTTAATCATATTAATAA
>NC_039361.1:72789191-72790929 GCF_003573695.1 Papaver somniferum | reverse complement strand
AAAAAATAAGAAGACTTTTTTGATGACGTCATCCACATGCGTAATATTTATCCTAGGACCAAATAATATTTTTTTGACCAAATTAAAAACATATTTATAAAAAGGACACTAGAGCAATCAGACCAAACATATACACTTATTATGATACTAAGACTATTTGATAGTTTTTAGAAAAATAAAATTATATCTTCTTCTTCCTTTCTACTTAGTAACTATTAAGAAATCTCAGATGATTTCTCTCCGCTTTCTACGATTTCAGCCTTTTTCTCTCCACCTGCATCTCCACTTATCTTCTTCAAGACTTCTTCCCTGATCATAGGAAACAACGGAGATCCCTTAAAATGATCCTCCTGTTCTGGAGTAGGAAGAGGCATGGGGAATTTTTGCATAAACAACTTCTCGGAGTTCTCAAAATCAACATCACATCTAGGGCATCTGAAAGGATTCTCCATTTTTTCTTCTTCAGTATACAGGTTATTAGATGAAGCAAATGGATATCAATTTTCTTTCTCTTTATAATCAAAATGTATGAGATTAATATGATGAATCATGCCTTTTTTATTATGGGTTATATGAACGTTATATGTGATGTTTTTTTGACTTCAAAAAGAAAAAGATAGAGAAGAAACAGACACATATGAGGAAGTTATAGAACGCGCGCTGAACTATTTGGAAATTAAGGACCCAGGTTGCGTAAATTAGATCAAGAGGAGTCCATTTAGATGAGAAACGACCCAAAGATCAAGACATGTTGATCAAAGATCCACATGGTCCCCAGAATTTAGCCAAATTCTATCGTTTTAGGCTTAAAATTATCCGTCTTTCCGTTATAGGAAAGTTTTTGTTTTCTTAACAACTTCTTCGTTAGAAATCCGTTTGGGTCTCCATTTGTGGTTTAATTATTTTAGAGAGTACTTTAATTATTTTAGAAAGAAAATTTGATAAAAACAAAAATAAAAAGCTTAATCATATTAATAAGATGACTGCTCCATCACACTCACTCGAATTAAACATGGGAAAGAAGAAGAAGATTTTCTAGAGAAAAAAAAATAAAAAGGGGAAAAGACTGAAAACTTTTTGATGACGCCATCGACATGGGTCCTTAATAATATTTATAAAATGACTACTCTATCACACATAGAGAAAAAATAAGAAGAATTTTTTGATGACGTCATCCACATGCGTAATATTTATCCTAGGACCAAATAATATTTTTGGACCAAATTAAAAACATATTTTATAAAAAGGACATTAGAGCAATCAGACCAAACATATTCACTTATTATGATACTAGGATTATTTGGTAGTTTTCTGAAAAATAAAATTATATCTTCTTCTTCCTTTCTTCTTAGTAACTACTAAGAAATCTCAGATGATTTCTCTCCGCTTTCTACGTTTTCAGCCTTTTTCTCTCCACCTGCATTTCCACTTATCTTCTTCAAGACTTCTTCCCTGATCCTATGAAACAACGGAGATCCCTTAAAATGATCCTTCCGTTCTGGAATAGAAAGAGGCATGGGGCATTTTTGCATAAGCAACTTCTCGGAGTTCTCAAAAACAACATCACATCTAGGGCATCTGAAAGGATTTTCCATTTTTTTTCTTTAGTATACATGTTATTAGACGAAGAAAATGGATATCAATTGGCTTTCTCTTTGTAATCAAAACGCATAAGATTAAAATGATGAATCATTCCTTTATTATTATGGGTTATAAGCACGTTATATGTGATGTTTTT
>NC_039361.1:72788874-72789181 GCF_003573695.1 Papaver somniferum | reverse complement strand
GGAAAAAGACCGATTTTTTTTTGATGACGTCATCCACATGGGTCCTTAATAATATTTATAAACTGACTACTCTATCACACATAGGGAAAAAAGAAGAAGAATGTTTTTATGACGTCATCAACCTGCGGAATATTTATCCTAGGACCAAATAATATTTTTTGGAACAAATTAAAAACATATTTATAAAAAGGACCTTAGAGCAACCAGACCAAACATATACATTTATTATGATATTAGGACTATTTGATAGTTTTTAGAAAAATAAAATTATATCTTCTTCTTCCTTTCTTCTTAGTAACTACTAAGA
>NC_039361.1:72787144-72788864 GCF_003573695.1 Papaver somniferum | reverse complement strand
CGTTCTGGAATAGAAAGAGGCATGGGGCATTTTTGCATAAGCAACTTCTCGGAGTTCTCAAAAACAACATCACATCTAGGGCATCTGAAAGGATTTTCCATTTTTTTTCTTTAGTATACATGTTATTAGACGAAGAAAATGGATATCAATTGGCTTTCTCTTTGTAATCAAAACGCATAAGATTAAAATGATGAATCATTCCTTTATTATTATGGGTTATAAGCACGTTATATGTGATGTTTTTGACTTCAAAAAGAAAAAGATAGAAAAGAAACGAACACATATGAGGAAGTTATAGCACGCGCACTGGACTATTTGGAAATTTAGGACCCAAGTTGCGTAAATTAGCTCTAGAGGATTCCATTTTGATGGGAAACGACCCAAAGATCAAGACGTGTTGATCAAAGATCCACATGGTCCCCAGAATTTAGCCAAATTCTATCATTTAAGGCTTAAAATTATCCGTTTTTCCGTTACAGTAAAGTCTTTGTTTTCTTAATAACTTCTTCGTTAGAAATCCGTTTGGATCGCCATTTGTGGGTTAATTATTTTAGAGAGTACTTTAATTATTTTAGAAATAAAATTTGATAAAAATAAAAACAAAAATAAAAACAAAAAGCTTAATCATATTAATAAGATGACTGCTCCACCACACTCACTCAAATTAAACATAGGGTGAGAAGAAGAAGACTTTCTAGAGAAAAAAAATAAAAAGGGAAAAAGACCGAAAACTTTTTGATAACGTCATCCGCATGGGTCCTTAATAATATTTATAAAATGACTACTCTATCATACAGAGGGAAAAAAGAAGAAGACTTTTTTGATGACGTCATCCACCTGCGTAATATTTATCGTAGGACCAAATAATATTTTTTGGACCAAATTCAAAACATATTTTATAAAAAACACATTAGAGCAATCAGATCAAACATATACACTTATTATGATACTATGACTATTTGATAGTTTTTAGAAAAACAAAATTATATCTTCTTGTTCCTTTATTCTTAGTAACTACTAAGAAATCTCAGATGATTTCTCTCCGCTTTCTACGGTTTATCATTTTTCTCTCCACCTGCATCTCCACTTACCTTCTTCAAGACTTTTCCCTGATCCTATGAAACGAAGGAGATCCCTTAAAATGATCATCGGGTTCGGGAATAGGAAGAGGCATAGGACATCTGAAATGATTCTCCATTTTTTTCCTTCAGTATACAGGTTATTAGATAAAGAAAATGGATATCAATTTGCTTTCTCTTTATAGTAAAAATGCATGAGATTAAAATGATGAATCATGCCTTTTTTATTATGGATTATATGTACGTTATATGTGATGTTCTTTGACTTCAAAAAGAAAAAGATAGAAAAGAAACAGACACAGATGAGAAAGTTATAGCACGCGCGCTTGACTATTTGGAAATTAAGGACCCAGGTTGCGTAAATTAGCTCAAGAGAAGTCAATTTTGATTGGAAACGGCCCAAAGATCAAGAAACGTGATCAAAGATCCACATGGTCCCAAAAATTTAGCCAAATTCTATCCTTTAAGGCTTAAAATTATCCGTTTTTCCGTTACAGGAAAGTTTTTGTTTTCATAATAACTTCTTCGATAGAAATATGTTTGGGTCTCCATTTGTGGGTTAATTATTTTAGAGAGTACTTTAATTATTTTAGAAAGAAAATTTGATAAAAGAAAAACAATAAGCTTAATCATATTAATAA
>NC_039361.1:72786677-72787134 GCF_003573695.1 Papaver somniferum | reverse complement strand
AAAAAATAAGAAGACTTTTTTGATGACGTCATCCACATGCGTAATATTTATCCTAGGACCAAATAATATTTTTTTGACCAAATTAAAAACATATTTATAAAAAGGACACTAGAGCAATCAGACCAAACATATACACTTATTATGATACTAAGACTATTTGATAGTTTTTAGAAAAATAAAATTATATCTTCTTCTTCCTTTCTACTTAGTAACTATTAAGAAATCTCAGATGATTTCTCTCCGCTTTCTACGATTTCAGCCTTTTTCTCTCCACCTGCATCTCCACTTATCTTCTTCAAGACTTCTTCCCTGATCATAGGAAACAACGGAGATCCCTTAAAATGATCCTCCTGTTCTGGAGTAGGAAGAGGCATGGGGAATTTTTGCATAAACAACTTCTCGGAGTTCTCAAAATCAACATCACATCTAGGGCATCTGAAAGGATTCTCCATTTTTT